>NW_010329322.1:106006-131930 GCF_000700745.2 Antrostomus carolinensis | reverse complement strand
AAAGCTACAGTAAAAGGGTCAGTGCATTTTCCATAGGCTCCATAGCTCTATGGGAGAATCGACTATGCAGCCTGTCTAGTGTGAAGGGAATTCTGTCATGAGTAGGGACAAAAAGCAGAAAGCTCCTTTGGGAAAATGTCAGAGAAATAGGCTGCTCCTTATGCTTGTGTAATTTTCTGTCATTGGCCAGTGATAGGGGGACATTCAAGCAAAGATGACTTAGTGCTGTGTTTGATCAAACGTAATAATCTTGGCCTAGGAAATTCATTCAGATGTTAATAAAAATGGAAAACTGTGAAATTATGGCATTTGCAGGATAGTAAGGAGGCTTTGTCTTCCTTCCTGCAATTTACCCTTGTTCATTGATGAGGCCGAAATGACAATGTGGATAAATGTCTGTTATCACAGGACCTGGCTTTATATGCCGTGTGCAATGGTAGGAGGAAAATTAATACAGAAGCAACAACCTGATGAAAGCCATTGTAACAACAGCCATTCTGTGTGAAGTGCTGCATCCTAAACTGATTTGCACTATATGTTTACAGTCATGTATTTCTGTGTCTGTGTGAGAGATGTTCTTGTTTAGTGTATGATTTCATCAGCTCCTACAGCTTGAAACACCACAAGGCACCCTGTGCTCTGACATGCGAAAGCTGATGGAGTCTCAGTGTAGGGGGATTGTACAAGACCCCTCTCACCCCTTAAAAAAATCCCAAATGCAAACCCCTCAGGCTGGAATTCCTGATGTTTCTTCTTTGATTTCACCTCTGGGGAAAAAAAACAAAAAACAAAACAAAAAGGATGTGCAACTGAATACTACACTGAAAAGAGAGAGGGGAGGGAGAAAATGTGCTTCTAAAATGTTTTGAAGGATAGAAATTACCTGCTTTTTGTGAGCTATGTGCAATAAATTCAGTCTGGGCATTAGTTATCTAAATTACCTCTTCCTTTTATCTAACAAAAAACCCACTGTCACACTCTTAACTAATGTTTCATTTTTGTGTGTAGATGCAATATCGGATGCTTAATTAGGCCAATAATTATTCACGCATTAGTGTGAACTTTTTGAAGTATAATGGTAACTTGTTAAGTGTATAATTATTACCACTGATAATTAGCAACCTTTTTTTTTATTTGCATCACTGGTCCTGTAGGAAAAAAATAACATTTGCAATACTGAATGGTGGAATTCACATCTCCTCACACAACCCGAGTTAAGACTGAAGACTTGACCTTGCTCAGGTAGAAGTCTCAATGTATTGTAGTCTTGGATACTCAGTTGTACTCTACATTTCTAAGAAGCTGCTATTTTGAATTTCCTGCTAATTTAATGCCTTCCTGTTGTCTTTGCAATAGGAAAATTGCATCTTTTGTGTCATTGTTATGAAAACCTGTAAGTCTTCTTTGACGCAACTAATTCTGTGTGCAATCCTTACTTTTTTTTTTGCTTTGGAAATTCAAATAGCAAGCATTCGATTCCACAGCTGAAATTCTCTGTGAGGAAGTTTATTTTTAAAGATCCAAGTCTGAGGCATATTTTCCATTTCACTTCAGAAATTTGAATGGCAAAATACTTCGGCAAACTTGAAGATAAAATGTTCGTTCCTGATAAATGCTTTGGAAGTACTTCTCTAGCCTGACCTGTTCTTTTTATTACTGTGCGTGACTCTGTTGCATATAAATTTTTATGTGTGTGTGTCCATATATATAGGTAGGTATCCATTTACATATACTCCCTATATATACAATTTATGTGCACGCACATTCTTTAATATAACGTTAAATGCAGAACCATATGTTATACAACATTATGGTTTCACTATTATTCACTCAGACATTAAACATTTCAGAAGCTGAGGTACACCATGTAATCATAACTCTGGTCCTATGCATTTTTCAGGCTTTAACTGGACGATCATGCATTACTTCTCAAATAATCCATACATGTGCAGCTTTATTTGTATGCTCAAAAGTTGCAGCGTTTTAAAAGTAGACATTTCTCCACTCCCTGCCCCAGGAGCTAGTCTTTCATGGTTTGAAGTCAGTGAAAGCATTCTTACCGACTGCCATGCTGCAGGATGTGGAACTCCACTCCCTAAGTTAGTCCATCCTCTCTGCAAGTGCTGAACATGGTACTTCAAACCCTGAATTGTTAGTGTTTCCCTTCATTGTTTCACAGGTATAGTAATTTACATTAGTTTTATTTTGAACCATTTATTATTTTTTAATAAAAATGATTTATTAAAAATATTTACTGGGATCAATTCCTTTGATGCTATGGAAGACTTCTATATGTACTCAGCTTTACACATAGGAAGGGGTCATAGTAAAAAGATTACTATCCGATTTTTAGAAGAAGTTTAGGTTTTTGGTTTTTTTTTCAACCTAAACTTTCTGAGAACAATTTTGATTTTATTTTTTTTAAAAAAACACAACTACAATAGTCCCAAATAAAAATATTTTTATTGGACTGCTTCATGTTCATCTTTAATAGAAGTTGTAAATGAATCCTTTTACATACACCTTTCTCTTCGCTTGGCTTATCTTCCCATTTAGATTGTATTTTAATATGGTCTTCCATTTATTCACAAAAAGAATCTACAGCATACCAATAAATAAATATCCAACTAGAGAAGTCCCAGTGTTTGAAGCTACCTAGACTGGAGACGGTTTGGACCTTTAGAAAAACACCAATTATAAATTTTGGATTAAGTTTCAAATCTGGATTGCTGATTTGAATCAAATATCAAGGACTTTAGAGGTGGCATCTAGATATAGTTCTTCCCTAACCAAGTTACAAAGCAGATGAAAAGAAATAAACCAAAAGGGAATGATGAAGAAGAGCAATTAAAAGCTAAATAGTTCCCTGCTGTATTAGAGTGGCAATAACCTTTTGTAGCCTTGATTTACTGCTTTGTAAATTGGGAATATCGTGGCTGTTTCTGATGTTTACACAGCACTTAACAGATAATTAGGATTGTCTACATGCTAAGTATTTCAGCTATACATGGTATTTTAATGGCAATACCAGACCTGCATATCAAAGTGTGTAAGACCACCGTTTTTGCATACTTAATCTGGGACAAGAAAGGATGTTTTCTTCAATTTCCCATAACCCTTTTCCTTTCCTCTGCTTGGAATGTATGAGCTTAGAGGAAAGCTGGTACCTGGAGCCATCATGTAATGGAGGTTTTAGGTGTACAGATATTCTCACATGAGATTGCTTTCTTTCTGTAACAACTGGTTATAGATGCTGATGGTCAGTGAATTCAATCCATTAGGAGGACTGTCAGTGTCCTCAGTAAAGACTGGGCCGAATAAGAAAGTTGTTGAGTCTGCTGCTCCTTTGATCTCCATTTGCAGATTGTCCAATAAAACTAAAATCATATTGCCAAGGGGCAATGGGCACAAACTGGAACACAGGAAGTTCCATCTGAAGATGGGGAAAAACTCCTTTACTGTGAGGGTGCCAGAACCCTGGGACAGGCTGCCCAGAGAGGCTGTGGAGTCTCCATCTCTGGAGATGCTCAAAACCTGACTGGATGCTTTCCTGTGCAACTTGCTGTAGGGAACCTGCTTTGTCAAGTGGGTTGGATTAGATGATCTCCAGAGGTCCCTTTCATTCTATGAACGCTGACCATTTTGTGGTTCTCTGTGATTCTGTGTGATTCTGTTTCTAAATATAGCAGAGCTGGAATGCTAAATACTGTATGTAACCATTCCCCTTTCCTTTTTTTTTTTTTTTTTTTTTTTTTTTTCCATAAGTTTGATACATGAAGAAGGAGTTAGTAGAACCTTCCTTTTAACTCCTTCAGCCTTACCTATTCTTTGGCCAGCTGGGTCCTCTGGAAGGCATTGTGCCTTAGGAGATTATTGTCTATGCAAACTTGGCTGGAAGCACACAGCCCTATCATCACGCTGAGCTCAAGTTAATATATGCTGCCTCTTGGTAAACCTTGCTAATTTGGGTTCAGCACCGTGCTAACTTTAATTAAATGGCTTCTAATTCAGAGCTGGCTCATATCTTGGCTGCTATCCCCGCTCATGGGAAGAGTGAAATTTGTCTGCCGACAGTGATATGACAAATCCCCACAGTTATCACTGAAGTTCTTTACTGAGTTGGTATAACTTGGCACTATGACTATAGTGGCCTGACTTACTAGAACCAGTGTGAATGATTTATTAGTATTTGTCAGCAGATGTTCAGGGAGTCAGGGAAATGTACATTAAAACATTGTATCCCTTAGTTAGAAGCATAAAGGAAAATATTTTAACTGTTGCATTTTTTACCTCCAGAAAGTTTCCACAACAGCAACAAAAAACTTTCTGAGTAAATAATGTAAACAACATATGAGAAAAATAGCCGACAGGGACATAAAGCTAGTCAAGAATATATTTTGATTTGGTTTGAAAATGATGTAATCTTCCTTTTTGTTTCTTGCAGTTATCATTTCTTTTCTGTTTTAAAATAATGATGAGAGCAATCGACATCTGCCAAAAGCAAATGATGTGTCAGCTTACCATAAATTCCTTGTCAAGTGTGGGAAAGTGTAAAAATGCTAAATGTAACATTAATTGATCAATTTAGCATACCAGAAAAGCTAAATTGCTCCATATGATGAAAATTCTCATTTTTGCCATGTTCAGAATATCCTTTTCAAGTGCAACTACTTTACCACTGATCAATGACCATGCAATGGAGATGAATTTCATATTCATTCTTCAGTGTTGCAAATTATTTTAATTACTTCTGCAAAGGGTAATTGACACAATCAGCAGAGGTTAGCAGATCATCTAGGAACATTTATTTTGCCAATTTATCTGTTCTTGAAATATCAATATTAGATTATTTTAATTTTTATTACAAATATTATATGTATACAGCTGTAGTAAATGTAAGTGTTTTCTAGGAGAACTTGTGACCTCACGGTTCATGAGGTAATACATTTGTTCTGGCTACTAAAGCTAAACTGAATGTTAATGCAACATTTCAAATACTATCATCTGAAGTCCTTTGTAAAAACAATGTTTATATTGTAGCACAGGACTGTATTTATGTAATGAGAAAGCATAATGTGCTCAATAAATATTGAAGTTCTTGGCCTCCTGCTGAGCATTTGATATTGAAGCGTACCTAGTTATAGACTTTGAAATTGATGCCCCTTTTCATTCTGGGCTGAATTTGCACCTTTGCTACAGTAATTTCACTTTGAATCTCTGCACATAATTATTGTGAGGCTGATTTGACAGGAGAACAATAAAGAGCAATATAGAGAGAGTTCTGCCTGAACAGCAGGCAGTGTTCTGTTATTATAACGAAACTGGAAAAGTTTGAGGAACTAAACCAGTAAACATTGCAAAATACCCAAAACAGGACTTCAGGCAGTTGTTTTCCAGTCCTCTGTTACGCTCACAGTATTTGGAGCTAAATTTCTGTAAAGTGAGTTATAAGTGTAAAAGAGAGCAGAGTTTTGGCCTTCGTGGCCTCTTGCACAGCAGAGTAAGGAACCCTGTATTAAGCATCCATCACCTGTAGCTTCCAAGCACTTAGGTGCTGATATGGGTACCTGACTAAGGAAATGCAGCAAGGGTGTAAGACAAGCTTATATATTCCTAACTCCAAACTCAGTATCAGTTCTTCCTTATGTATTAACTCTTCTGAGAACTCTTAAATAGGTCCCACAGCAAATGGATTCAGGAAGGCAACTACCTCTTTTCATTATGCAGCGAGTCATTGTAGTTTTAAGTCATAAGTAGTTATAATCTTTTGCTCTGTGAACGTTGTATATATTTTTAATGTTCATGTTAGTGCTGAAATGCCCTTAAAACATGATTATTTTACATTGGGATAATGAACATCTCAAGGAGACATTCACAAGCTGAGCAGATTCTTCATCCCTTGGAAAGGCTTGCAATGCAAATAAGGATATACTAATTTAATAATGCTCATACATTTGGGAGGATGGTGTTGGTCCCCCAAAGGGCATTTCACTTTGCTGGCACCCTCTGAGAGCAGTCTGTGTAGACTGTGCCCACAGGAGAGTCAGACCTTAGGCAGTGTCCTACGGAGAGAGTAAGAGAGTCATTGACATGAAGTAAGTTCTTTCAATCAAGTTAAGAGCTGTATATTTCTCATTCATGAAATCTTGGTCTCTTTGAAACCAATAGGAGTTCTGCTGTTGTCTTGCAGCGTGGATGGTGTTTAAACCCCAAATCTGCAATAAGCTCAGTGGTTGAGTTCAGAAAGAAGTATGAGAACTGACTATTCCGTAGGAATTAGAGGGCACATGGGAGTTGTCTGGGTTTTTGGGAGGGAGGTTTTCTGAGACACATAGGAAGTTACCCCTGTTTCAGCTGAAACTAGCTACTGAATTTCTCCTTTGTGTAATAGCAGATCTCTCCCAATGTCCTTATTATGGTTCATTCAATATAAGAACAATAAAAGTGTACACAGAGGCCCAGCTACTCAGGCACTGTGGATTCATTGACTTCAAGATCTGCTGAAAAATCAAAAGCATTCACAGAGGAGTCTTCAAACTTGATCTATAATTAACTTTGAAAAAGAAAAAAGCCTATGCCAGTTCAAATCCTCATAATATACAGTATGATGTAAACTGACATACCACTACTGATGTTCCCAGACTTGCATCAGTCATCAACCTGAGTGTCTCATGCATTGGGCCACTGGTACCAGAGACAAAATGAAATTCCAGACAGTGCAGTTTTCCAATGTGGTGAAACCAGAGCCTTTTCAACTCTTGTCAGCTTGCTTTCTTAGGACACATCACATTCCAAAATTTGACTTTGATTTTACTTCTTGGCTCAATAAATGGGCAGAGTGGCCAGCCCAATGGTGAAAGACTTTTATATGAAGTCACTGTCACTTAAGGTTATCCGGAAGTCTCTCTCCCCCATCACTTTATATATTCAGGCTTCCTACACTTTGGGATATATCTTCTTTAGACATTAACACTCTCAATGGTCTTTCACAAAATAGATTTCCAATTTCTTTTTCCTAAGCAGCAGAAATGTTGCAGTCAACTTTCTATGGAAAAATGCTATGGGCTACATTCATTTCATATGTTGTATCCCAGCAGCTATAGCTGACGTGTTTTCAGGGAGAGGTGGGTTGTTCCACTCACTGGTTGTTGGTCTTCATTTGGTCCTCTGACTCATAAGGAATGTTTACTATGATTGTGTTCAAATTGCAGCCCTACTCTTGCCCTTATTTTCCCACTGTCATTTCTGTACAGTTGCCTGTTGATTTGCTTCTCTTAGATAATTTTCCTTCTGCAGGAATATAGGGGTTTATATTCCTGACTCATTTTTCCTGAGTTTGCACCACTGTCTTCACTGCTCTTTGCTTTGTTTAACTCATTTACATCTCTGTAAGGAGTGGGAGAAAAATAGCACCCTTCAGTGCTCCATTTGTTTCTCTCATTGCACAGGTGTAAATAACAAAATGAGATCGTCAGGAATTAGGTCTGGCTCAAGCTACTCAGGCACTGAGTTACACTTGAAATTTGAGGTTCAGAAAACACAGGGAACTGACAATTTTCATGTTGTGCAGAGGTGCAATGGTATGAAATAGCATAAAATCTTACTTTGATCCACAGTATTACATATTTGTGTGCTGTAGCAAACTCTGAACAAAGCTGAATTTAACTATCAGGTTTTGCTACAAACAATTCATGCTACTCTGTGCATATTCTTTTGCTTGTAAACAATTTAGTCTTTAAGTTCTCAGGCATAGGTTAGTATTGTTGGTATGAAAAAGTTTTGACTTCATCACTCCATTCTGCCCTCATTACAAGGGCATTCATTTGCTCACCTACCAGTTTCTGAGCTGTAGAAATAACTTGATAGAAAAGTGGGAGCCTATGTATTGTGCTGGCTTAGAAACTGAGGTCACCCAGCAACTGGTTCAAGAACAGCTGAGGTTTGTGTGGCCATGGAGCACTGGGACCTCAGAGAGAAGAAGATGGACAGCTGAGGATGGCAAGCACCACAACTCTTTCCTGGTAAACCATGCAGCTTGCATACAAGATCCTTTAATGTGGGTATATTTTGAGTTCAGTAGTTATTCTGCCCATTTATCCAGGCTTCCATTCAAAAATCCAGTGCATCTAAAAGTTTTTGTTCCATACTAGTTTATTAATAAAGTTATTACAGTGAATAACTTACAGACTCCGAGGACTCTGCTCTAATGATTATCTTTAACCATGCACTTCTCAGAATAAGCCTGTACAGTGGCCTGAATGACACGCAGTGTCTTACCCTGGTTTTCAAATAAAATTATCTGCATTCTGTCTTTGGAGACACATTCAGATCTGGGTCCTATGGAGTTCACAAAATCACATAACAGTTGATATTGGAAGGGACCTTTAGAGGTCATCCAGTCCAACTCCTGCTCAAGCAGGGCAACCTAGAGCAAGCTGTCCAGGACCATGTCTCCCTTCCAAGGAGGGAGAATCTGTCACCAACCACTCTGGGCAACCTGTTCCAGTGCTCAGTCACCCTCACAGGGAAGAAGTTCAGAGGGAACCTCCTATGTTTCGGTTTCTGCCCATTGCCTCTGGTCTTGTCAATGGGCGCGACTGAAAAGAGTTTGGCTCTGTCCTCCCTCTCTTCAGACAGTTGTACACACTGATGAGATCCCCCTGAGCCTTCTCTTCTTTGGGCTGAACAGTCTCGGGTCCCTCAGCCTTTTCTCATGGGAGAGAGGCTCCAGTCCCTTAATCATCTTTGTGGCCCTTCGCTGGACTGTCTCCAGTAGCTCCAAATTCACAGTCACCCATACATTTTTAAGGGTAAAATTTAGTCCTGTGGCTTTTTCATTTGTTTGTTTGTTTTAATCATTCTAGCTATTTCAGGAACACTTAAAGTGGAAAAGTAATGAGAAAATAAGAATATCTAATTTACTCTCAATTTCTTTTTTCCTGCTAGATATGCTTAAGAGGCTGTGGTCTTGATCTCAGTCATCTAAGAAATGAACAAAGGAACAATTTATACAGGAGATTAATGAGTGTGAGGGGCTTTGGTAATATGGCAGTAAGTACCATAGAAATGTTATAAATACCTAAAAATTTAGCACAAAGAGGTATGGGCAAAACTCCAAATGGTCGTCACTATTGTCAAATGGAAAATAAAACCCTTAATGAGCAAAACCTCTGCCTGTTATTGGTAAGAAGCACTAAAAGTAGCCATTCTTAGGAGCACTTGTGGTTGACTAGCACTTGTTATGCTACAGGAGAGGAGTAGTAGTCCTGAGGAAGAGGTTTTTCTTTGTGATATCAGCAGTTTTAAGTAGAGCGCAGATGCTTTATGCTTCCAGACTTGGTTACATTAGAAGATGTATTGAGCAGAGTGCAGAGATTTTTTTTTTTTTTTAAAGTGATGTGCTAGGAATTAATGGTGTGACTAGTGAAATTTTGTTTCTCTCACTTGTAGAAGCTACAGGCACTTTTCACTTTTGCATGTGTTTCTAATTGACATAGGTGTAATGTCAGATATTTTCGCAGAAGTCATACAGGCCAGAGTGTACAATAGCAATTAAGTATCAAGTGTGCATATGACTAATTAATTAGTGCCATAAGGAAACATATGTTTTGGCTCCTTCCTGGAGCCAATTACCACATGCCTGTGTTATAAGGCTGAATGAGAAGCAGCACCATGCTGAAATAGGAGTTCATTACAAAACATCATGACAAAGAATGAAGGAAGTTTATGCTGACCAAGACAACAGAGCCACAACAAAGGAAAGAATTATCAAGAAAACTTCTGCACTGAAAAGGTAGTTCTGGCTGCCTTCAAGGAACAACTTCAGATCACAGGGGCACTTGCACAACTTTTTAAAAAATTAATATACAATGCTTAAACCTATTGTAGGCCTGAATGTGGCCCATGGCTGAAATCATATAACTTACCTCTAATGACCCTATCAAGGTTGAAATGGAGATAGGTTTTACAGGTTTTGATACTTCTTTTTTTATTTTTTTTTCTTGGTTTGGGTTCATATTTGCATATTTACAGTGTCACTTTGATTTACTCCATGTTTCAGTCCTGAACTGTGGTTCCCCTGGTTGTCTTCCCAGCCTCAAAACATTCCTTCATTCCTCAAGAAGGAATCTGAGCAAAACTGAACAAATAGTTTGCTTCAGCATCAGTATAAAGATATGCAATGGGCTTTTGGTCAGGCTGCTCTTAAAAAGTTGGTAAGGACACACGTCCAGGCTCACCAGCTGACACAAGGGCTTGGGTTTTCTCCCTTCTGCACTTCCCAAAGCCAGTAGAGACTTCCCAATTCTCCCTCATTTTCAGAGCCTGCAGAGATGGTTCCTTCCCCAGTCTTTATTCTGCTGGGATTTCATTATCCTCAGAATATTGTCGATTTGAAAGATGCTTCTTTGAGTGATGTAACTAGGCTTTAAGGTACAGTTGCACAAGTCAGGCACAATTATATGTCTTGGTTATATCTACCATGTAAATTATTTTTCAAGCAGCATTAAAAATGGCATGCTCTCAGTCACTGAGAACATGGAGAGAGTTCAGCTGCAGCTTGGCAACTGGATGTTGGCAGAAGCTTTGTACCATATTCATTGAATATTTGCTCAAACAGGGATTACGTCAGTGACAATAGTACAAATTTGTATGTTAAATACAAGAATCCCTTCTAGCAAAATGACAGTGACTTTAGGTAATGCCTTCTAATTCTGTGATTTGCTTCAAACTTAGCTTAGGTATTATTTTACCCAACTCCTGACATGAAGATGTGGCAAGTGCAAGTATGTTTAAAATAAATATCTTCAGAATTCTTCATGCTTCCATTCTCACTTTGTGTGAATACACCTCACCAAATACATTGTGACTCTATGATACTTCTATCAGGCCTGAATGAACCAGATTAAAAATATCTTTAACATGGCTTTACAGTGAGAATATTCATGAATACAAATCCATAGTTTGCTCACACTTAACATAATCCAGGTACACATTTTTCCTGTGCAATCATTAATGGGAAATGTAACACAGATGAAAAACCCATACAGGCTCATGGTTTTTTATATTTGACCATCTGTGCTTCTTGCTGCCGAGAAAAAGTCCTTTACCTTTGCTCCTATCATTTTGTTGACACTCTTGGAAGGTTGGGGTTTTATTAGCTTTTTATTACTTCACTTAGTTTTAGTCCTTGTCTCCCCTCTTTAGGTCCATGGTAGTATTTTAAGAATATACCCACTTCTTTCCTGCTGTTTTTTTGCAAGTGAGCATCCTGTTTAGTCGTTTTGTTTCTCATCTTGACAGCTGCCATCCCCTCTGGCTTTTCTGCTTCCACCTTGTGGCTTGTTAAGACTGCTGCTTTAAACCTAAGCACTCTTCATTTCTCCCCCACCTCTTCTGCATTTACTTTAGGGATGTGTGCATCCAGCGGCAGGCCTGCTGAAGCCGTGGATCTCCAGGGATCACCCTGCTGCATTAGCAGTCATCTTCACGTTTACTCATCGCAGCTCTGCTCCTTACAGCTTGAAGGTGACTCTGCCTCTGTTGTCCCTGCCAAAAAGGCCAATAACAGTCGTGGCTGAAACAGACAACGCAAAGAGGGAAAGAAGGACTGGCCAACAACATCTACAAGTGATGCTTCCTTCAGTTTCTAGGTTTACTGAGATCTACCCCTGTTTCTGTGAGCATGACCCACCTGGAGAACCCAGGGTAAGTCCAGCTCAGGTGGTGACCAGCTCTCCCCAGCAAACATACTCATCATCTTTCCAGTGGGGGTCACTCTCCTCTGAAGGAGAGGTCTCTGGATCTGCCCGGAGCAGCATGGCATGATCTGCCTCCTGCCCACGCTCCTGTTTTGAAGAGAGCCAAGGTGTCCCCACCCCTACGAGTGGGCTTGTGGGGTCTGGCTTCGCTGGTGGTCTGCCAGGGGCGAGCCCAGGAGTGACGCTGGCCATGCTTGAGTCTGGCCAAGCTGCTCTTGGTAGGGTCAGTACTCACCTGGAAGTCTGGTCCTGAAGGGCAAGCTCTGAGGCACCCTGTGCCTTGTTTATTCCTGTGCAAAGCACTGCTAGTTGTGCTCTTCACTTTTCATTTTTATTTCTGAACTCCTTTGGCAGGGCACTGCCTTGTAGAGTTTAAGATGAGCCTCAAGGCACTCTTAGTGTATTAATAATACTACATGGAGATGCTGGACATAAACAGAAAGTTCCTTGGCATTCTTCAAAGAAGGAAAGTTCAATTCTTCATCCAGACACATAGTTGGTACTCACAAAATCATAATAAAAAAAAATAATCAACAATTCTTTTAAATCATCTTTGGTTGTCCAAGCTCTGATTCACATACCTGCCTATACTGTTTCCTAGTACACCTGTAATTAGAGGGATGTAACAAATAAGTAAACAATTTATCACATCTTTAATAAACTGGACAAAAGAAAAATCAAAATCATGTTCAGAACCTATTAACAAAAACTCATCAAATCAAATTATTTGCTGTAATTGTGGTCTCCTGGATTTTGATTTATTGCCAGACAATATTATTTAATGTGCTCAGAAATTAACAATTGGTATTCCAGTAGCACAATATATCAGAGCAACATCAAAGCCATTTATAGCCTGTGTGGCTGAGTTGCACATGAGGTTTAAGAAAATATTCTGTTTAAACACACTCAGTTGTGAGATTTTTTGTGTTAAGCATTATCAGGGATAACAATATTTCATTGGAGGCAGATGACTATCCAGAAACATAATTAATCATGATTATTTATGTCATACCTAATTATCAGGAAATAGCCCCAGGGATACACTTCAGTTATATTTCAGAACCTTCAGACTATAATTACTTTGCTTTGTATTAAATATTCTTCCCATACTCTTGAAGAAGTTTAGAATATATTTATAAGAAATAAGGTCAAAGGAATAGAAATAAGTAATGTACAATCAAATAATGAAAACATGTGCATTTGGGGAAGTACTGAGTTATTATGAGGAAGTATATTAATTTCATTCTCTTCATAATTAGGTAAAAGAAATGGCTTTCTACTGTAGTTTTTAATATGTGAGCACACTAGCATAACAGCAAGGGCCTTAAAACATAGACCTTTTAAAATTCTGTTAACATAGCATAAAGTAGATTAGAAGTTGGAAAAAAACCCAGTCCTACCTAAGGGTCTGAATTCTCAAAGAGTTTTCATTTGTGAATTTTGAAAGCTATTTTTCAGTGAGGACCGTTCATATTCTAAGGAGTTTCATAGCTTTTGGTGTTGCTGTAAAAAATATTTAGATGCATTTCTGGCTTATTATTTATGACCTATTGTGTGTAATTAAAGCATTTAGTAGGAGTTGTAAAATTAGGTAGGCAATGTACATGAGTATGTATGTGTGTAATTTACATTCCTGGTTGTTAACGATATTGAATACCTTTAAAATGAAGAAAGGATAAGACTGAATATAAGACCTCAAAACATGCACACACTTGTGGACCTAAGCTATAATTTTATTGAAGGACATACCACACAACAAAGTCATTCCTGTATAAATGAAAACCTGGACATTTATTTTTACAAATAAGGGTTTTTTCCCCCTTGTTTTTGTTGATAAAAAAGACAACAACATATTTTCAGCACTGCTATAACCAGAGGCTGTTTCTGGGAACACGGTTCTTGCATAACAGATTTGCAGAACTATGCTGGAATGCATGTCATATTACACTGGCTGGGAAGGTAGGTTGGGGGGGCCGGTTGGCTTTGGGGACTTTTTTGGTTTGAGTTGTGCTTAGGAAGGTTAAAAAATTCGAAGTATATTCAGTTATTAGCTGACAGAATATGACCTTAGAGGTGGTCGTTCTCTCTGTGTACATTCATTGGTTTGTGCTTAGCATTAACATAAAGTTGGAGTATACTGACCTCAATTCACATGTTTACAGCTGTGCACATGGTTAAACAGGGTTCCTGCTGGCACCAGAAGCCTCAGTACAGCTCTCCTTGACCAGAGTTACACTGACTGCAGTGAACTGCCCTGGGACTAAACACTTCCACCCAGCTGTCATGTAGCGAGCGCTGAATCTCCTCTTGGTTTTGGCAGGAGTGCTTGAGGATCTGGGTAGTTTCATTCTTTAGGCCTGACCTTACATAAGTCTCACTAACTTTGGAATCATGTTTCGCTAAAGCTCTTGTTGTGACTTGTCCGTGATTTAGTTCACTGAAAGCGAAGTGCCTTGGCAGCCACATCATTGCCGGATTTAATGCCCAGGCTCTGGTTTTAATGTCTGTGTATTTCATGACACAGTTTTGAAACCTCTGCAGGGTTTGACTTTACAAAACCCTCACTCAAGTGAAATTAGAGGATTATTCTCTTTGCAAAATTATTCAACCTGTTAAATATGAAGGAAAAAACAACAGCAGGTGTTATTTTAAAATGCTAAAAAGGAATGCCTCGTGTTAAAGTTCAAAGCCAACAATTTCCTTTTAACACTAGGGCAGACAAATACAGAAATTGTTTGCCAGTGTTTAATGTAGAGACAGCTCTCAGATAGAGTCCATTATGATTTAATGACAGCTCCATGTTTATCTAAAGCAGTGATAAACAACAATGTGTATATTTGAATGGTCACTCTATGTCTCCTGTGAATAATCATATGCAAAATTGAATGTTACCTGGGGAAATATATCCTTAACAAATGTCTGATTTTTTTTCTACCTCTTATCCCAAAAGGTGTTTTTCTTCTCTGTTTGCTTCCTAGCCTTAGCTGGACTTTTTTTTTTTAATTTTTTTTTTCACCTATTATTTGAAACCTCATTAGAACAGAAGACAAAATTGAACATTCAATTAATTAAACCAACTGGTATTGAAAGCCAGTGTTATGAATTGACCACTTTGACTCTGCATTTTCTCTCTCTATTCTTATCCACTTCCCTGAGATTTCTGAGCATTAGTGTCTAAGTGGTGCACTGTGTGTTGCTGCTGATGGACAGGAGCAGCCTTCCCTTAATAAAGCACTAAGGTAGAAACGATGACTTTTTAGAGAATATTAAATGTTTCTTTTTTTTTTTTTTCCTCCCAACCTACCAGCCTCGAAAGGCAACCCCTAGGGAAGATGCAGTGGAGCTTATATATCTGATGTTGATTCAGCTTACACTGAGGCGAGCTGAGGCACTTCCCTGAGCAAAATTTCCTGAAGCATTGAGTGGTTGAGGTGAGAAGCTATCCATCTCCAAAAGGCTTAAGGGAGTTCAGCTACCAGCAGCACATGGGAAATGAGAAAAGAAAAATTAAAAAAGGAAGAGAATTCTAGAAGAGGGAAAGTGGTCTTCATCTAAGCTAAACTTGCTGTATTTTTTTGAGAAGGAGCAGTTTTTTGTCTGGCACTAAGCACCCTCCCCACGTCCCAGTGGCTTGTTTTATCCCTGGGTTCTGCATAAACTCTTGGGCCAGGCCAGACAAACACCTCAGCTTTTGCCACGCCTTCTTTTCCCCAGGTTGAAAGCTATTCCTTTCCTAAGCACCCTCCACTGCTTTGAAATGTGTGCCATAGCCATCAGAAAGCTCAGTTCTGGCTGGTGAGGAATGGTGAGCAGGACGTCTGCGAGGGAGAGGGGTCTGCCAAGCTGGGAAAAGAGGACACTGGAGATCTGAATTTTCTGTAATTTTGATCTCACATGCAGGGAAAAATGGGAGAGGCCAGGGCTACCTTTTCCGAGGACACAATGGAAGAAGGTGGATTATCATTTCATACATGGTGTGCATGAAGTGATCCTCAATAGAAGTTTTTGTTGAGGTAAATGTAGAATGCTTTGAATAAATCTGTTCTTTCTTTTCTCTTTAGAAATCCTCAATATTGTTCTAGTGGTGCTGGTAGGAGCCTATGGCACATTTTCAATGTACACAAATGTACACTGCCTTCCACTGAAGGTTTTGGAAGAAAACAGGCTGTTTTTCCCCCAAGAAGCTTTGTTTGCCTGTATGCAGTATTGTGAAAGCTGTGACAACTTCTGCATTGTTAGAATAAATTATCCCTTGACCATTTATTCTTCCCAGTGCTTTTCTTCATCTTCTCTGTATTATTTTTCATCTTCTCTACCTCCCAAGGTTTTTTCTGCAGGAAGAGAGATTTGGCTCATGGCATCCATCCTGTGTTATTGGTCTCTGTGGTTCTAAACCCTGGAGTGTGACTTCAGTGAGAAATCCACTCCAAGCATAAACTGGGAAAATAATCTCATTTCTTTCTAAAAACAGAACCTCAGTAGGGAAAAAAACACACAAAGTGCTGGCAAATAGTCTGCTGTATGTATACATATTGTTTCCCGCCTTTTTATTTCAAGTTTTCCCAGAGTGGAAGCCCATCTTTTATCAGACAGTTCTCTCTTGCAGTCCTCCCAATCCACAGCAGAACAGAGGAACTATTTTAAAATTACTATCTATTTGGATTGTTTGAAAAACCTATTGAAACACTACATATACAACTTGGGGATAATTTTAATCTCTTCCTGGAACTTATTTGCGATTATTGAGGCTCAGAAACAATCCAGGTGAAAAATTCTTTTATATGGTACCAAGTTATATATTTTTTCCAGCCCTATTAGCCACTATAGATAATATCCTAGTATTTGAATATTAAGTGTACAGTCTACACATCTGTACAGGTATTCAGCTGTACATCCATCCCATTTTTTTGCCTTGGTTAAATATTTTTTAGGATAATATTATGAAATTAATTAGATTATGATCATGACCTTGGTTTATTTGCATTAGTCCATGGAAGTAATGACCTTGAACTCCAGATTCATGCCAGTGACCTTTGGTTATTTGGAACATGTAGGTTTCCTCTGTATTCAGTGTAGAGAGACATTGAGGTTCTGAAGGTTACACAAGTCCCCTATCTTAGAAACCATTGTTATAGGACATGTCATTAGAAGCTCTGAGCACCTCCAGGGTCTCCTAACTTCATTGTTTTTGTATCCCAGAACTAGAGTGTCCACACCATTATACAGCTGTTCCACAAGAGAATGGACTATGTGTCTTTAAAAAAAACCCAACTTAGACCTCTCTGTATGAATCCTCATTTAACATGAATAAGTTCTCTGATCCTGCAAGATTCTGGTGTAATTTTAAAGACTCTTCTGTAAGGACTTTGTAATGTTGATGCACTTTTATACTCAATCATTTTTCCACTGATTTACCCAACACTCCTCTAGTTATCTGGCTTCACCAGGTACCTCAGCTGTAAAGAGAGAACAGTAGCAGTGATCTCTACCAACCACAGCTCCTGAACCTTTCTGCAGGAAATTAACAGATAACGAGGCCGTAAATAAGTCAAAGGCAGCTTTCTCCCTTGTATCCCACTGGAAGTCCAGCCTAGAAGTTAACTATGGATGACCTCTATATACATGCTATGTGTATGCATATGGAGTCATAGATGATATCCATCAGTACCATGCCTTTTAGTTCAAGGGAGTCAGTCAAAAAGCTTGTCCTGTGTTTTTCAGTTGACAGCTGATCCAAGCTGACTTGACTGTTCTGCCAGGGTATGTAACGTTTTCCATCCTTTTATTTTGTAGTGTGGGAGATTCATTTTATGACATCAAAAATGTTTGAAAATACTTTTTTCATTTCAATAATGAAAATTAACATATTGGAAAAATCTAAACACATATTTGTCACATTTTAAAATCAACATTTTCCTTTTTTTAAACTTAGAAAATATTAATTTCCATTAAATTTTAATTTACAAATGTTTTTCTGATTTATGTAGAAGGAATATCAATCTTTTATAAAGTTCCCAGATCAGAATTTAAAAATCCTAGTTTAGGTATAATGCAACATTCTGTTAAGTGAAAATCTTTATGTTTTAACTTGTTGATTCACCAAAAATTGTCATAAAAATGTCAAGAACAAGCAGCTAGAAGAATTATCTGCCAACTGTTATTGCTGAAAGCTGTTTAAAGACAGGAAAGTGTCTATTTCTAAGACATCTAGACTAGTTTTTAATTTTATCACTTTTTTCTTACTTTTTATATACTCGTTAGTAGTTTGATATTTTGCTAAAGAACTCCAAATGGGTGTTTTTGTTATTCTTCAATGCAAACCAGAACCAATCAATAATTCTGTCTGCTGTTAAATAGACCTAGACTCTGGGTGGTGTTAACAGTACAGAAAATGAACAATACAGGATTAACAAGTATTTTGATCGCATTACTTGTTTAATTCAGCTACAATACAATAGTATTTTGTAGGATTAAACAGGAATCTATCTTTAAGAAAATACACATCAAAGGATTGTTCTCTTTTTTTCTTTTTTTTTTTTAACCTTCTGTCTTTTTAATTTCAAACTCTTTGCAGATGTCACTCTTTTTTTTCACATATCTATTGCATTCATCCATTTTCTGTATTTATTCAGCATTACATATAGTGGGTACTCAGGTAGCCAGTGCAATAATTTTAAAGAGCCTCACCAGAACCTGCTGAAGTCAAGAGAACATCCTTCACTGACCTCAGCAAACATGTTGTTTAGAAGGAATCTTCAGATGTCAATTGAGCATTGTGATAAACTCTTTCAAGTGTAAACCTAGTAGTTGCATATCCCCTTCTCTTTATGTCACTTCATTACATCTCATTGCAGAAGGTCAAAGCAATAGAGAGTGACACATTTCCTTTTATTAGGGAAAGGAGCTGTTGCTTAGGTTTGGTTTGTCCTGTCACTCTCAATGTCATTGAAACACAGAATGGAAGTTAAAACATCAAAAGGAAATATAATAATTGTGAGTTGTTGTCCTTATCTACTGAATAATAAGATACATTCTACAGACTGTGTTCCCTGTGGCTGGTGACAAGCTTTGGCTGAACATGTCTGAACCTTAGAAACGTAAGTTTTTTCAATCTGGATCTTTTTGTCTGAGTAATTATGAAATATCCAGAGCAGAAAACTCTTCAAATCAAACATGCACTGGAGCAATGCATTAATTCAGCAAACGTGACACAATACAGCCCATCAGTCAGTTTGTAACTGGTTCCTTTATAACTCTGAAGTATTCTTTTCCTGACCCATAAATGTCACTCAATAACACAAAGTATTTTCTACTTCCTAAAAGGTAGAAAATTTACCTCCCTACATCCAAAAGCCTGAATTTTTATAATTCTATTCCGAACTGCAGTCAAATGCTGAAAATCCAAATTCTCTGTTAAAAGGTGCACTTGCACAGAGTTTAGTGTTAAGTGAGGCACAGCACTGTTCTGCTAAAACTGAAGCATCATGCAGGAATTTGGACCTTTTTATTTTATCTTGTTACATTTTTATAACATACAATAATATGTAATATATTTTGAAATACAAACTTATTTTGAAACCAAGCATCAAAATATTTATTTCTGGGGAAACTGAAACCCTCTTCTTTAACTGTGCCAAAAATTACATAATATATATAATTATCCTGAGGGATCAGCATATTCCCTCAGGATATTTTCTAGTAGCTCTAGTTGTTTGACTGCAAGGGACTTTCACAGAAGTTGCCCCAATCCTGATTTGGGTTTTAGATGCTGCCACAGTGTAAATACAGAATAATAACAAATAATAATCGTAAGTGGAAAAATCAAAAAGAAATGAGGAAAGAATGAGTTAGCTTTAGTGTAGGCAGCAGTGTGCCTCCAAACTTTCAATTCCCCTGTGGTAAGGTTCCATTTAGCACTTAGACTGCTTTCATACATATATATGTTTTTCCTGAGCTGACAAATATCTCTTCTTCTCCTTAAGGATGAATTTTAGGTGTGAATGAACATGAAGACAGTGTGTGTGAGAGGTCTGACTTCAGGGGTTGCTGATCCCTTCAAAAAAATTTTATAAGTAGCTTAGATAAGTAGAGGTAAAAATGCTAGGAAAGTAATGTGACACT
Source organism: Antrostomus carolinensis (assembly GCF_000700745.2). NCBI lineage: Eukaryota > Metazoa > Chordata > Aves > Caprimulgiformes > Caprimulgidae > Antrostomus > Antrostomus carolinensis. The sequence continues at coordinate 112,050 of NW_010329322.1, read as the reverse complement.
TGCAAGAGAGAAGGCTTTGGGGGCCTCATCTCAAAAGGAACAGTCAGCTAAAATTCACTATTGAACTAGTGAGGAAAGAATTCTAACGAGAAAGAGCAAACAAACCCTGGCTGGTTTGCTAATGTTCTGATTTATGTACTGCACCAAGGCTCTCTTTTTGCTTCCTCTCGTCTTTCTATGTCTGTTGCTGCAGATGAAGATTTCTGTAGAGGAAGTGAGCAGCTGGAATTAACCTTGTACCCATGAATTAAGCAAACATTTTACTGAAAAAGGAAAAAAAAGAATATTAAAAAGAGAGAGAGAGAGTGCAAGAGAGACAAGTGAAACAACATGCTTAGTCAATTGGTAGACTGTGGTCTTTATTAGCCAGAAACAACAATGATCACTTAGCTGCTGGTATCTGAAATGGAACTAGTTCTCTACAGATCAAAGCATCAAGGGGAGAAAAGCAGCACGGAAAATAAATGTTCATATTATCTAGACAGTTAAAATGCCTGTGTTATCGGAACATCTACCCGAACCTTTAAACTACCAGCATTAGAAAACTGGGAATAGGATTAGTTTCCCTTTTAAAATAGATACAGGTTTTTCTGGTGGCATGGAACTGTTTCTGCAGCCAGCTGACAGGGAACAACCACCACCCCTTGGGCACACCCAGTGTGAGACCACAACATGACCATGTGGTCCTGCCAGGCAGCGCTGCCTCCCACGGCCGTCCCATGCTCTGTCACCGTGCCAACTCCACGAGTATTTCTGAGCTATAAATTGATTTAAAAACACTCATAATGACCTGCTTGCATCAAATCAATCAACATTCATTATCGAGGAAATAAAGGTATGTTAGAAACTGTCATAGATTTTCTTAATCACTCCCTTGGATTTCCAGTTCTTTGGTATTCAGACACATTTTCAGCTGCTGAGCACATGCCAATGTCTGGATAAAGTGAGTGAGCGGAGGTGTGTCATGAAAAGATGCAAAAATATTTCACACTGACTATTCAACATGCTACTTCTAGATTAAAAAAACAGCTGGCTGAAAACAGACTACATCATGTTATGCTACATATGGATGCATATTTAAATGACTTAGAAAGCCATGCTAAAAGAATATGTATACAGGTGCCTCTGAAAACATGTTGATGCCAGGGAGTGCTGACCTGACCTCAGCATGTGGTCCCTGCCCATGTAGCATTTATTATTATTGACACAGTGATGCTCCTATCATCTTGCTTCTGTTTTCCCTGAAGCTGGTCATACTGCTGCCTTCAGTTATTCTACCCAAGTCAGTAGTGAAAAAACCCATTCAGGAGCTTATTCTACTTCTTCCTCTGAATTCAGCTTGAGTCACCTTTCTTTATTGTTGGTAGCTGTTGCCAGCAAGCTGCCCAACTTTACAGAGGTCCCAAAGGGCCAGGAAAAGCTATGCTGTTTTTGGGGGGTTTTTTTGCCCCAAACTGAGCTTCCTTTACTAGACTGAGCCATTACTGGATGCTAGCAGTAGTATAAGAAGGCTGGAAGTGAGAAAAGGGGCCTAGAGATTGGGAGTGAATTTGGAAAGGCACTCAAAAATATGGAAGAACGGGAATACAGAAAAGACAAAAGGAAGGGAAAAGTTTAGGTAAAAAAGAAGTGTATAGGAATGACCAAAGATATCTACATGTGTTTGAGAAGCGTAGAGCTATGTGTCTTCCCAAGAAAAATGGGAGACTGCTTCTATGTGTCCAAGGTTTGAGTGATCTAGGATGGAACGCTGAGGAAGGACACCTTGGCAAAGCATCAGAGATAAAGTGAGTTCCCAGCTCTATATAAGTTCTTGGCATGGCCTTGGAGGCATTGTATAGTCTTCTCATTACTTTCCTACTTCTGATGTTGCTATTTTGTGGAGTTGTTGGGACTAGAAATATTCATCCAAGATTATGAGGTCTTCAGAGAGCTTTGATGTTAAGACTCATATAGATAGAAACATAGGTAACACCTGTCTATCTGCGTGTTCCTGTGACATGTGTTCAATATATATCTCTGGGGAGGAGCAGGACATAGAAGCCCATGTGCCTCACATCTTGATTAACAGATCTGGAGCTTGTAGCCCAGGCAGCAGAGGCTCACATGGTCAGAATTGAAATCTCCAATTCTGAGGATCTGACCTGGGTCTGGAATTGCAATAGCAGAGGCCAGGAGAGTTCATTCCTATTTCTATTTGTAGACAAAGGGGAAAATAATACAAGTTTGAGTATGTACAGGTCATGTATGTGCGTGAGTAAATTTGTGGAAAGGGAGTTTACCATTGTGAGTAGATTCTGGGAAAAGGCAGTAATATATTTAGGAGAGGTTTATAGAATAAAAGGTTACCAGAAGAGGAGATATGTCTGATTAGAGGCTGGAATCAGCATTTTTGTGGCTATGGAAAGGAATCATGTGAGGAGATAGGAAAAGAATTATGTGAGAATTATGGTGATAGAGGAGATAGGGTAAGAGAGAAGATGGAGTGGGGCAAAGAGAGAGCAAGCACAAGGAACCACAAAATGGAAAGCATGTAAGAAAGAAAAGAACTGGCTAAAAAGAGAGAGAAGAAGTGTTGAAAAACACATGGAAGAAAGAAAGGGAAAAGGTAAGATAGGAAAAGAAAGAAGAAGAACAAAGGGCAATCACTTTTGCATTTGATAGAAAAAAATGACCTTAAGGAAAAATTAATTAAAAAGTTACCTGGAAAGATAAAAGATGACAGAGAAAAAAAAAAAAGAACAGAACAGAGTGAAGAAGCAAAGAGAAAGAGGGAGACAAAGTACATGTAAATGAAGTTTTTAATTAGCGCAAAGGATAGAGATATCTACAGAAAAAGAAAAATAAAAGAATGTGGATAAAATATCAAAGACACACATTTATGTAGGTCCCTTCAGACTCAGGTTTTTATGCCTCTTTTTCACTACTAACATTTTAAAGTTTAACACAGTTCTCCCCTCTTGGCTGTTCTGGACATTTTTTCCCCCTGTGACTATGTATATCATTGCTCCAGTAACACAGAATAATGCAATACACTTCTTCCACTTTTATATTTATGTCTTTGCTCATTTTTTATCATTGTTTTCTACTGACACTGATTCCCTTGTTAAAACAATCTTTTTATCTGTACTGACTGCGGGTTTCTGGATGACAATTTCTCTTTTATCTGAGGAATTTTTTTTCGTTAGAACTGTTGGCACCCAGTCACTGTGCATTTGCTCTGCAGCTCTCAGCACCACTTACCACATGTACCTCTCAAGGAATGACACATCTTTCTAAGGAAACAATGGTGGTGAAAACTTATTCAGGCTACATTTGCTATCAGTTTGTTCCTGGACAATATGTTTTATGAATACTGTTGCAGTTTATTTTTCATACAGATGACTCCTATGAATTAGCTTTTGTCAGACAGACACAGAGTCATCAGTTCCCATTCCAGTCCCTGACACAAGCGCAATCTGTGGGTTGGAACTCTTCATTAAAGAAATTGGATTATAAAATACATCTGCCTCAGAAACAGATTTAGTTAATGGTGGTAAAATATAATGGAAATCTGAAAGCCCCGATAACTTATTTTTTGCTGTTTTGAAAAGCTTGACTTGTTGTTTTGTATTGTAACTTCCTTCAATTCCCTGTTCTTGCTAGGGAAGCTAATGTAATGAGGGAGGCAGGAAGGTGGATAATAGTCCTGCCTTCGGCATCTGGGGACAACAGGTTTGCTGTATGGTTTTATGTTATGCTCTGAATGAATTTCATATGTTCTATAAAAAATTTCTAAACCAAACTTTGCATGGAAGGCGTATAATGAAGGGTCCATTTTCCCCATCTTGTTAAACCAAATGGTAAACTTAGAATCATAACTGTGAATTTCTTATGTTGTAATTTAAGGAATAACCCCAGAATGTGCATGTGCACTTGAACAAACTTCAGTCCAGCTAGTGAAGGAGCAAATGGCAGTGGAGATGTGGAGAGTAGCCCAGACCTTGGCAGAAAATTGGTCCTGGAAACTTTCTCCTGCCCACAGTGAAGCTCATGTCACCTTGTCTTCACTGCATGAGTCCTGTAGGTGATTACACATGGGGGAGATGCTCTAACCAGCTGTAAATGGGAGATAGGATGTCTGAGTGGCCTGGGCGTTCCCAGTGTGTATTTTCCCCTCACCCTCAGAGCCAGTGACATGACCCTAACCCAAAGTGCACACAGACAATGTCCTTACATGGTGGTGTTCATCCATGAACATGAAGTAAAGGAATAACTATTTTCCTATTTCCACTGTTCTGTGTAATTATATTTCTGTATAAAGGGAATGGTAGGTAAAGGGAAAAAATAAGTGTGTTTTTTAAAATACACATACATATATATGTGTGTGTGCATGTGTGCATACATATATGAAGAGTCCTACTGCAATAAAGCCAGTCTGGCCAGTTTGTCTGCCTGTAGGAGATTTAGTATTAAGCCTTGTGTTCTTACCAGCCTCACAATGATCTCAGATAAGCAAACTGCACCTTTGTGAACAGAACAGAAGAAAATCTATTGTTCTGATGTTTATCTATTTGCATATTTAGAAAGAAGTGTGATCTCATTCTCCATTCATTGCCCTGTTTTATTCTTCAGTTTATCTCTGAATACATTTTCTTTGACCATCTCTCTGATGCAGATACTTAAAGTAATCTTAATGAGTGGAAACCCACTGGTTATTATTAAAGCTGTTTAAGCAATGTAAGGTTTCATTTTCTTCTGTAGGCTCCTCTTATTCTTAATTGTAATGATCTCATTCCCTAAAGTGTCTGTGCTTCCATTATTAACTCCTATTAATAACTTGTATTAATAATACGCCATACAAGTCCTAGTCTGTGCTGAAACACTGCAAAACAAACCTCAGAGAGGAAGCAGTCTGCATGTTTTGTTTTAAAAAGAAGCAGAAATATTCCACTTAAAAGTAAAGCCAAACACAATATTGCACCGGATTCTCCATTATGCTGATATCTTACTCTTCTTGTCCTACCAAGAAGCGGTAAATGTGTCCTGAATAAGCACTGGAGAGGTCCTACCTTGAAAGGTTGAGATACTCATGGCATGAATTGGGTGTTAGGGTCAGATTGTCCTTGTGTAGTACAATGCCAGAGCTGAAACCCTGACTGTGGTATCTTTAGCTGGGAAAACTTTAAGTCTTCCCTGAAGCTCTTGGAGACTGCTACGGAGCAGAATGAACTCATAGCAATGAAATATATAAACAGCAATTACACCAGAAGGGTTTGAATCAAACTGTCACTGCCATGCTGTGGTAGAGAGAAGCACTGGTGTAGTGAGAAGCATCATTGAGTTGGCACCCACCTCACTGCAGCTCATGTGAAAATATCTATTGCTGCTTCTATGAGCCACACTATGGTGCCACTGTAGTCCTCAATGCAGGGGGTGGAAAAGAGGGGAGGGGAAAAGGGAGAGAAGGAAGAAACAGCCACAAACTCACTGACATCCAGCCATGCCTTAAGCCTCCATCCAAGAGTGTGTGGCTGGGCAGAGAGACCAGGCAGTGCTTGCACCATGGGCAGGGAAAAGACTTCTGGGCTTTCTCCTGCAGCTCCCAGAGCTTCACAGCCCCTCGGGGCAGCCTGGCCAGGGGTGGGGAGTAGGGCAGGAAAGAGGCGTTTCAGTCAGGGGGCACAGTAGCAGGAGTGGTTAGCCTACATATTTCGAACTGGGAAATTACTACAGGGAAAAAGAGCAAAAAATTAATTTTAGAAACAATGATAAACAGAATTATTCCTAGTAAAGCGAAAGTCTTAGCCCACGCACTCCAGGAGGATTTAAGGACAGTCTGTAAGCACAGACTTCAGCGTGTTGCCTTTTTTGTAGGGCAGTTGGTAGTGCCTAATTTTCCCATGCTTCTTGTGAGGACTTAAGCCTGCATCTTAATCATTTTAAGCAGCACCTTCTAGACATCTGACCCTTTCAGCACTGCTGCTGCCAGTGATGCTGGGCAGAGAGAATCAGGGACTGATCCCACGCAGAATTCCCATGGAGGAGCTGAGCCTTTGTTACAC
>NW_010329322.1:86264-105975 GCF_000700745.2 Antrostomus carolinensis | reverse complement strand
TGTCTTGGGGAGCCTGGCTGGATGTGTCCTGTGGGATGTGTCACCAGTGCAGTGCCTCTGCTTCTTCTGGCGAGGGCAGGGATGAGCAAAGTGCTGGAGTCTGTGCCTAGTGCAGAGATGTTGGCTCTCCTACTAAATATTTTATTTGAACTAAGTTTGGGACTTGGTTAGACTGGCTCCAGAGCCCCTGAACACAGTCTGCATGAGTGAGACAGACTCAGCTCAGCTCAACTCATCCCTCCCATACAGTCCATCGCTACCCCAGCTCTCTGGGAGTGGGGAATATGCATGCAAGAGAGTGCTTGCTAGCTGTAGTGGTGTCCCTGAATAAGGCATTTCCTTCTATTGTGTCAGCTGCTACTTCTCCTGCTGTTTTTTTCCCCTCCCCTACATCTTTTCTAGCTTGCTTCCTCTTGAGGCTTTAATAAGAAATGAGGTTGTGGGAGGCAGAAGCAAGAATGATTGCACAGAAGGGATATCAGGTGTCTGAATTCTCCCTGTGAAGATAAGTACTTCGTAGTAGATATGGTCAAAAATGTTTGGTGGAAGCAGCTTTGTGTTAGATAGTGTCAGCTTATTATAACTGGGACATTTTGCAGGAAATATTGATTATAATGATATTTCATTTTGAACAAAATGTAAAGTAATGAAGCGACCTCCTCACTTTCTGTAACACAGTGTTTTGAAAAGACTGAAGCTGATCTGAACTGGAACCCCTTGGCTCCATTTTGAGTGGCTTTCACTGCAAATTTTGCTTTTAAATGCGAAATTATAAACGACAACTGTCAAAATAGAAAGTAACATTTTAATTAAAAACGTTTGTAGGGCGAATTCTGAAAATAAACATTCTGTTCTGTTTTAATATGGAAAGATTCAAATCCTGGGTTGTCTCTGAGACAGAAATTCTGGCTCCTGCATAGCTCTGATAATATCCAGAGCTCAAGTGTAGCATTGATCCTGGATTCCTTGACCAATAAAACTGCTTTTGTGTGTGTGTGTGTGTATGTGTGCATGTGTGTGTTTTCTGCAGATGGCTTCCATCTCTCTTTATCATAGCAGTTCCCAATATCAGCCAAAAATATCTACACAAAAGCCTCTGTTATGTCTCCGGACTTGAATACTGGCCAGTGTTACATACATGGAGAATAGTAACTCAGTATCTTGAATGTCTATCTCTTGCATTATACTGACATAGCCCGAGCTGGATAAAATGTAGTGTGTAAACTGAAATTGAATGAGCCATAAAGACTTAAATTATTCATTTGGGAAGTACGTTCAGATGTCATTGAAACCCTAGAAATCAGGGAAAAATAAATAAAAGCATTTTCTCTTTTGTTATTGGCTTGTATCTTTGCTTAGTGAACCCTGTGCTGGGCAGACAGAAAGGTCCTGCGAGGGGCAGAGGACTTGCAATTTCCATTATGCTGTTGCCCTGTAGCAGCGTTTGGTATAGGTGAAGTGCCTTCTGAAAGCAGCCTCTGTACAGGGCACGCAAAATTGGCAGCAGCTGGAAAGCTACATGGTTTTGCCTCTCATTACAGAAGAAATAAAGCTTCCTTTTAGACATTGTCACAACAATAGGGGTTCCAGATGCAGTTTTCTATTACAGACTGGCAACAACAAAGATATGTATTTTCTGGAAGTAAGTGCCATTTTCCATTCCAATAACCCTATGTAATTCGATGGCTCTACATGTTCCTTATTTTAGGATTAATATATCTGATAAGAGGACTGTTTGTTCAGATCCCCTACAATGCAAGGGAAAAAGGGTACTGGTTTTTAGAATAAGATGTCAATTGAAGTACTTAGACCGCTCTAAAGTATATGCATTAGTATTTTTTTTAAAATGCTATCTAGTAGTTACCATTTACTTTCCATTGCCTGTGGTTCATGGAGCAGGAGAATATACAGCTTGAGAAAACAAAGCTGAAAACATCTGCTCATTATTCTACTGATTTTTACTGCCCTTCCCTACAACACAACAAGATTTCTTGTGGCATATATCTCAATAGTCTCTGCTAAACCGTGCAGGACTGTCCCTGCCCAGTGCTGGCAGGTGAGCTGCTTGCAGCCATGGTTTAGCCTGGTCAACGCAGAGCCTCCCCAAATGGCTGGGCACCCTCGTGTCACAGGATCTGGCTGTGTCTTGGGGGTCCCCAGACCTCCAAAGCTGTCACTGCAGTTCCAATTGGTTCTCCTTGCTGCAGCCCAGGCAGTGGGATATGGATATGTGGTGGTTTCACTTGGCTAGCACTTGGCTAGCAGCCAAACACTCCCAGGGGATAGGGGAGAGAATTAGGGGGTAAGGGTAAGGACACTTGTAGGTTAAGATAAGAACAATTTAATAACTTAAATAAATTAAAACTTTAAATAATAATTATATTAAAATAATAATGATGTAATAATAATGAAATATGCAAATGAGCGATACCCAGTGCAACTGCTCACCACCCACTGACCAAGCCCAACTCATTCCCAGATAATGATCCCAGAGTAGTGACAATCCTGAACTGAAACCGCAATCCCAGAAGAGCGAAAGCCCGAGCGAAAGTCAGAGAGAGTGAGAGAGGAGGACACCCTCGTTGATATACTAAACATGACATTATATGATATGGAATATACAAATGCCAATTTAGCTTATTAATTTAAATATTCCTCACCCTCCCTAGATCTTGCACTTGCAGACTAACAAAACACCAAGTCCTTCAACTTCCAGCGATAAAATGAAAACATTGGTGTGATATCAACCTTTTTCTCATAACAAATCCCATGCTGAAACCAAAACGCAGCACTATTCTAGCTACTAAAAAGAAACTTAGCTCTGTCTCAGCTAAAAACCAGGACAGGGTAGCAAGAAGGTTTTCAGGGCTCAATGGCTGCATTGGGGCATTAGTAATTACTATAAATTACAGCAAACTCAGTGTGGCATTTGGAGTATATGTGGGCTCCAGTTGGAAGATTCTCATCCCTCTCATTCAGCTAAGCTCGTGGGATCCCTGATCATGCAAAGCACTGCAGAGTTTAAAGCATTTTTGCACCTCTGGGGTGTGTTAGGAAGAGGACAGTCTCACATAGAATCATAGAATCATAAAATGTTGTGAGTTGTAAGGGACCCACCAGGGATCATTGAGTCCAACTCTTGCCCTAGCACAGGACCATCCCAAGTTTCAGACCATGTGTCTGAGGGCCTTGGCCAAATGCTTGTTGAATATTGTCAGGCTTGGTGCCATGGCCACCTCCCTGGGGAGCCTGTTCCAGTGCTCCACCAAGAGCTTCAGACCCGGACAGAAGAAGGTAGTTTGGGCCTGGCAGGGGAGGAGGTTTGGCGTCAGAAACACATCCACAAGCCTCAGAGAGAGCCCTTTCCCTCTGTCCAGATTTCACTGCTGCCACACTGGGAGTGCCACGCCGGGGAAAGCACACAGCCCGCTTCCCACGAGCTGGGAGCCTGGCAGGGAGACCAAGCTGAGGAGATGACTGAACTCTGTGCTCCAGCACTGAGAGGGAGAGGGACAAGACAGGGTTGTCAGCATACTGTAGTGACAGGGAATTTTTCTCTGTCATGGGATCACCGAGCAGCCCCGTTCCACCCACCTGTATCATTACTGAAACAATGGATGGCATGTCTTGCCTGCTATTGTCTGGGTGGCAAATATACTTTAGGGAGGGAATGAAAGGTGGGTGTGAAAAAGCTTGACTGCTATAATTGTCTCCTATTAGCTTAAACATTTATCCCTCTTTTCGGCAGGTTTATCCAGCCTTAATACAAGGGCAGGAGTAAGGAAGATGTTATCTGGGGTTGGTTCGCTTCCTTATTTTGTGTTTTGTTTGTAGTTTTGTTTTTTTTTTTTAAACTGGAAATTAATATTTAGACTATCCATGATTATGTGTAGTTTTAATGAAGCAAATTCATTCAACCCTTTTGTCCTCCTTTTAATTTCAGCCAGTCCCTAGGAAGCTCCCCTTAGCAGGCTAAATGCTTAGATTTAAATGACATTTCCCTGTTCACAAAAGCCAAGATTTCTTATGTGATCTGTGTCACTGGGAAAAGTGACATAATTCTTGGGAAGGATAGGATCTTGTAGGTTAAGTTATATGAGTCTTGAGTTGCCACATGAATCTTATTATTCTGGGTAGATTCCTCATCTCTTTTTTTATGTTTTCATCATATTCCACCGAAGGCTTTGACGTACATTCAGCAGCAGATTGAACTGTGACAGGCAAAGCAATTTTCATCTCTAGTGTCTGCCTTACACCTTTCTGGGAAACTTCTGCCCTTGCAGTATGGCCCGTGGGGCCTTTCCTAAACCTGTGCAGTTAACAGCCAAGCTTATTAAAGTAAATCTTAATCTGTTTTGATTTAAGGCAATATACCATCCTGCAAAATGTGATGGTCAAGAGGTGACTCAAAAGCCACCCAGCCACCTCAGCTACAGCAGCTTTCAGGAGATGACAGTGGACAATGACGGACTAGAGATCACTTCAGTAGCAGGATTGTAATCTGATAGTAAATGTTTGGCAAAATCCTTAAAGCCTCCTAAAGAACAAAAGTTACAGGACAGCAAAATATTTGTATACTTGTTCCTCCATAATTGTAATGTTTCTTTCATCCTTGTGCCTGCACAAGTTCTTGGTCTGATGACAAGGATAGTGTTGAAAACTTAAGCCATCTTCAACTCTTTCTTGAATTTTCCAATAACATTCCACTATGAAATCCGAAGGAAGGATAGCAGCATCGTCTGTCATATTTAGCTGCTGTGAAATTGTGTGACATTAAAGCACAGGGAGGAAAACAAAATCTTGAAAGCTGATAATCCCTGCACTTCGTTGGCTACAGAAAAGCCAGGTTAATCCCAAAATATTGATGCTGTTTCTGGTGCTGGCATACCATCTGCTCTTCTTCATGCTAGATGTGACCGGATATGAACTTTAAAGCCCTTCTTGTAGGTGACACTTATTTGTGTCTTCAGACATTTTACTATTGTGTAAATATGCTTTTCCTCTCCCTTGTAGAAACCCATTTGCTTTAGAGAAGTTGTAATTAACACACGGCAGCAGACGCTGGGGGTTGGCCTGGGGTTTTTATGTTCTTTCTGGAAAGGTTTTGGTGGACCCTGATGCTTAGTCCTCAGGTGCAGCAGTATGCTCTCCTGCTGGTTTGGCAGTCTGTTTGCCTTGTTCCCAAGTGGTAGACAAAGCAAGTAAGGCTTCATTTTGGAAGCTATGAATAGGAAAGGGAGAAAAAGTCTTGCTGAAAACCAGTTAACCTGCTTATATAATGGGTAAATCCCCAGCAGTGGGTTGCCTTGTACAGAAGGAAATTGTATGAGGCTAGTACAGTAATATTTTGAACAAAAGCTAATATTAAGCCTAGCCAGACTGCAAGAAACCCATAAATTCCTCTATTTCTGTAGTAGGACACATTTTGAATGCAGCTGCCTGACCAAACTAGAACAGAATGGAAAAAAAAAATTAAAATTCTTCTGGCTTAAAGGAAAAAAAAAAAAATCCTGAGAGCAGTGCTGCACCTTGCTTTGGAAAGCATCTTATTTTTGAAATTTTCAATAGCAATGAAACAATTTATTTAAACTCCTTCTGATAACCCACAACCCAATTTTCCTTTCTCATTACAAGTGTTTATGACAAACACATCATCCAGGATTTTTCTGTGTATGGAGACACGAATACAGTTTCCTTAACTAATGAGATTGCCTGTTTTATGCTAGATACACATTTAACACATACATTTGTAATACAATTATTGATGCAATGGATTAAATATGTGAACTACAAAATTGTACAAAAAATTAATTCCTAGACACTGATAAGACTAGAAGGATTCATGTGCATTAGGGGGAACTAGTACAACAAACAGAAAATTTAAAGTGTGATAGTTTTTCTTGCTTTATCAACATTATGGGAATAAGACTGTATGGAAAAAAAAAGACCTGTTTTGGAGCTGTATTGAACCACTTGGTTTTAAATAAACATGCATACAAGCGTGTGCAGAAATGCTGTCAAAAGAACAGTCTTAGGATTGCATAGTCACTTCACCAAAAAAACAGGAAATGTCAGAATTAAAATAATTCAGGAGATAAACCTGCCCCTTCCATTATGTCTCTGTATTATGACATAGTTGTTAATGACACAGTCACATATAGATTTTTTTCCAAAGGACCTCATTCATCATGCAGGACTGATGCTGCTCACTTTATCAGCAGTTATTCAGTCTCTTGTTTACTCCTTATAATAAGACGAGAGGCCCTAAGCCTTATTTACTGCACACTATTCAAATCCTTCTCTAAAGACAGAATTTTCCGTTGCCTCCTGGGTTTTTCTATTGAGCTCATCCCTGTGGTATCTGAGCACTTTGCAGTGAATGCATTTATTTATACAAGACCCTTGTGAGAACAAGGGATATTATTAGCCCTATTTCACAGATTCACAGACTAAATTTTGGTTTTCTAGTCTGAGGCACCTACGGCCAGATTTTTCTGGTATGCTCAGCTTTATCTGTTTAAAGCAGAGTTCAGGTCCTATTGAGCTCAGTTGCAGCTGCAATACTCAGCACTTCAGCAAATCAGGCCCCAGGGTATGAAGTCAGATATCCAGAAAATAAAATATGCAGAATTATTTTCTGCTTAGAGAACCTTTGCTTTTTGCTGTTTCTGACTTCTTGTCTGATCCATTCCTCTCCCTGACCCCCTCTCCCATCTCTGCCAGCTACCCTGTCTCCTCCTCTCAGGCCCTGTGGGGGAACCAGAGTCAGACACAGCCATGAGATGGCTGGGCAGTGCAGGAAGGCGGAATGCAGAGGGTGGACAGCAGGAAGGGGTTCAAAGGAGGGATTTCAAAACTTTGCCTGGGCAGGTAGACATGGCATTAGGAAAACCAAAGCTCAGCTGGAGCTGATACTTGTCAGGGATGTAAAGGAAAACAAGAGGAGCTTCTGTGCTACATTAGCAGCAAAAGGCTGAACAAGAAAAATGTGGGACTGTTGATGAATGGGGAAGGTGATTTAGGGAAAGCAGAGATCAGCCTGGATATAAGGAAAAACTATTTCCTAGTGAGAACAGTCAAGCAGTGGAGCTGGTTGCTGAGAGGCTGAGCAGGCTCCATCCTTGGAGATTTTCAAAGAGGTTAACTGGATAAAGCCCTGATAAGCTTGGTCTGACTTCATGACTTGCTTGCAGCAGGAGATTGGACTAGGGAACTCCCCAGGTCTCTTTCCCACTGAATTATCCTCTGGTCCTGCAGTTTCATTATGCTTTTTTACAAACATGTTTTTCCCAGACAACAACTCATCTAAGATTTGGCTGTGGTCTTTTTGACATTTGAACTACACTGCTTTCTCAGAAATTTAATTTCCAGAAACCCACTTCAGTCCTGGGCTGGCTCATGCACAGCAGGGCGGACATCTGAGAAATGAAGTGGTGAGACCTGGACATTTACTTAAGTTTTCAGTACACAAATGAACTGAAAGATTCCCTTCTTCTCTTCCAATGGACTACAATGAGATGAAACTTGGGAGCCTTATTCATGGGAAGAGGAAAACGTACGTTCCTGATATGAGGACCATAGTTTATTTGAAATGTGATGGTGATGGTGCTTCTCAAAGTGAGTTTGGGAGAAAGTGTCAAAAAAGAAAGGAAAAAAAATCAAAATGTTCTGTTTTCTTCTAACTTTATTCTCAGATAAAAAGCAATTATATTTCCCCAGAATAAAGAAAACCACTAACCAACAATGACAAGAGTTGGAGCTGTTCAACCTGGGAAAGAGAAGGCTCATGGGAGATCTTATAGTGGCCTTCGGTACCTGAAGGGGCTACAAGAAAGCTGGGGAGGGACTTTTCATAAGGGCAGTTAGTGACAGAACAAGGGGAAATGGCTTTAAGCTGAAAGAGGGGAGGTTTAGATTAGATATTAGGAAGAAGTTCTTTACTGTGAGGGTGGTCAGACACTGGAACAGGCTGCCCAAGAAAGTTGTGGATGCCCCCACCCTGGAAGTGTTCAAGGCCAGGCTGGATGAGGCTTTGAGCAACCTGGTCTAGTGGAAGATGTCCCTGCTGATGGCAGGGGGGTTGGAACTAGATTATCTTTAAGGTTCTTCCAACCCAAACCATTCTATGATTCTATGACAACAAAAGATAATAATGAATACTTCCACTAAATAGATGTAGTCTCACAAAGCTGTAAGCAACGCACGTGCAGGCTGGTGTGGAGAACAGCTTAAAATAGTTCATGATCTCCAAATCACCTTCCACAAGGGGCTCTCTAGAAATGCTTCTGCATGTTACCTTCCCATGATAAAGATACATCAAGTATGAAATGAACTGCCAGAAATGAATGAAAAATCTACGCCGGCATCAGCTGTGGTTGTCTTGGGTGCACAACCTGAAGTATCTCCCTCTTCTCACTCAATAAATGGCTGCATATTCTCATCTTGTGTGGAATATTGTGGATCACATGAAAGTAAGAAAAGTCCTGAAGAGATTTTCCATCTATAAATGGATTTCAGAAATTTCAAAGAGCATTGCCAGTGAAGATGTAGTTTCAAAGTTGCAAAAATATAAAAAACATCGCATATGTGTAAAGTTGTACTCTCTCAATTTGTCGTTCATCATCTTTCAACCGATAAAATATAGTTTTCAGCTTTTGTGAGGGCAGAGGACACATTATTTCTATGTGAGAGCAATTTACTTCAGTTATGCATACACACTCACACACACATGAAGAAGTGGTTTGAACTAAACTATAGGAAGCCACATCTGACCTGAGACAAGCAATACAGATTTGCATCATTAACTAAGTCAATGGTAAACCCTGGAAGGCTTTGCATCCTTCACTAGATGCAGTGATATAAATATGATTTCCTTAGTTGCAAGCTTATTGAGGCCAATGCTGAAAATCATACTAGGCATTGCCTCACTTCCAGAGCAGAGGTCTCTGCAGAACCAGTGTCAGAGCTGGAAAGCTGAAATCCTGCTGTGGTGGCAGGAATTCTATGCTCTCTCTGCATTCCTTCTCTAGCAGGAAACATCTTTAGCATGAAAAATTCTTTACGTGAGCAAATGGGGTACAAATGCTCTCAAAAATGTACATGCATGTGAGTCCAGTCACATTGTTGGGATCTAGGTGGGGCTGCTAAACCGCAGCTGCTCAGCAAACAACCAAAGCAATCAAGTTGTGTGCAGTACAACCTTCTCCAACAGCCTCAAGTTTTAATATTTTCATCTCTGGTCACCATGAGCAGTGCTAGTACCCTTTCCAGCCCCATGCTGCCCACAGGTAATAAGCTGGGAAACTACTTTGCCCCCTTCTCAGCCTGGTTCCCAATTTCATGCTGAGCCATGCCCTGCAGCATGACTGAAGTTCAATCAGGAGGTGAATGAATGCATAGATGGCACAGCAGGTTTAATCCCTGTAACTTTAATTTCCTTCACCTTTATAGACTGGCAAAAGGAAGAGGTAACTTTTTTTTTAAAGGGAATGAATCCTGTGGCTGTAAGGGATGGGCTTCATTGAAGTAACTTTCTATTTACTATCAAAAAAAGAAAGCTTTAGGTTTATTGGAATCATTCAATGAAAAAGCACAGAAAAAGCAGGTCATCCTCCTATCTGTCATTTCCTCTGCTTCTTTCCTACCCCTTCATATGGTTTGAGGGGAACTTTTTGACATCTGCTCTTCAATTTGGGGCTGTTCTAGGCACTAATTTTTAGTTTCACTGGGAGCATTCGAACTCTTGAATAGTGCTTCTCTTATCGTTGCCACACCAAGTAGTTATTGCTACAAAAGAGGTGAGAGAGGGAGAGAGAGAGGCGCCTGATACTTCCCAGCTGAGGCAACTGCTGCTACTAACCTGCTTTTTTTACGGAACAGTGAGTCATGCATTAGAGACGAACCAAGATTTATTTACCTGAGTTAGATGAAATAAATAAAAATTTAGAACAAACAAACAGTAGTCATTGACAGTCAGGTGGTAACTAATGATTCATATTCTTGGTTTAGCAGAGATTTGTATGTTTACTGAGTAATTTTTTCCTAAGTGCAGTTGGTCTTAGAGAGTTCTGTGCTGGTACTAATTCTGTGATTATAACCCTTTCTATCTCTTAACTCTCTTTGCTTCCTGCTTAGTAATTTTGCTTCTTTAGAGAAGTCAAAGAAAAATATCTCTTTTTATAACACGAAAGAATCATCATGTGTATAATGAAAGTCCCTCACTGACTTGTGGCTTCCTAAAGGTGTGGCCTTATAGCCAGTTTATGTTTTCAGGTGGGACACACTTATGGTTTGGCAGGCCTTACAACGTTTTTCCTGATTTTTGGTTGCCAAAGTGTACTAAAAATATTAAAACATTTAGTGGATAATTATCTGGTACAACTTTGCTGTGCTGTTTGTTGCTCCACTTGACCCAAGGCCCCAGGGACAGGGCTGGTGTGGGGTGTCACTGTGAAGATGAAGGTGCTGGACAGTCTGCTGGCTCTGTGAGCCGATAGAGACCATGTTGGGGAAGAAAAAGGAAAAAGACCTAGTTAGGAACATGTTGTTTCTTTAAATGGGAGCTAGAAAGTTGAGGGAAGGTTTTAGGCAGAAGCTGTGCAGTGAAGGGAAGAAAGATTCACAGTAGCTTTAAGTGGTAATCGTGTTCTCCTTTTTCTAACAATCTCCTTTGTTCAGTTCAGAAGAAAAGATGAATAAGAAGGGACAGGATGGAAGTATAGAAAGCGATGAATGCTAGAGAAAAGGTAAATCAGTTATGCCTACTTACCGTAGTACAAACATGCAAGATAATAGGATATTGGGAATGTGTCTGTCAAAGCAAAGGAGACAGGGAGAAAGGGCAAATATGACTGAGAGTTACCTATTTTCTGAGTTCATTGTCCACAACAGGCATTCATGAACAAGCCTAGACTGTTATTTTTAAAGTCTGCAATACAGTTGTTACACTTCACATTGATGCCAGGGCAGAGGTGACTGGGATTTGTAAAGGGACAAAAGTGCACCAGCTCAAGGTGACAAATCAGTTGTCTAGATCCATTGAAAGCCCGTACGTGCTACAAAGGCAAAGAGGCTATGAGTGACATCTCTGCAACCTGGTAATCCCAGGCCCCTCCACCAGCTCTTGCAAGTGTACAGGGAAGCCCCTGGGCCCTGGCTTTGTGAGAAACATGTGCTTCAAGGGGGGCTGCTGTGGAAGCTGGAAACCCACCCTGTGCAGTCAGCCATCCTACTGGTCCCCATGAAAGGCTATTCTTGGGAAGAGAAGAAAAAGGTGCCAAACCATGCAACAGGGAGGGAAGGAAGCTGAACATCCAGACCACTTGCTTGGACTGGGCTTGGGCTCTATATCCATACTATCTAAATTGTCAATATAACCCTCATGGGGTGCAGCCCCCAGCTTCTCCAAAGTCTGTGACCCACTTGGCAACAGCAGCCGACAAAATGCAAAGGGTAGTTGAGGGTTACTGCTTCTGCAGACACTTAGTCTGAAGGAAAGTGAGTGAGATGCTGCCCAGAAGGCCTAAAGGGAGTGGAAGTTTATAGAGATGACATTTGAGTTTATTGGAAGCATAAGTAAGGACATGATGTAATCACTTCTGGATGTAATCTTGAAGGCTCCTGGACTCCAACTAAATATAGAAGAATGTACACTGTTAGAAGCACAGCTGTACTGTTTAAGGTATATCACTGCTGAATATGGCTGGGGAGCAGATCAGCACATGCACAGTTTTTTGAAAACCTTGACCAAAGCTTATAGGATGTTCTTGAAATGGACACACAGAGATGTGAAAGAGCACAGAAATGATGCTACTTGGAAGTTTTGACAGGAAAAAATTATAATCAGTATCACCCTCTTGTAAGACAATGTCCCTTTGGTTCAAACCCTTTCTGTTACTTGAGAATCATCAGAGGGCAGTAGAATTACTGTGGTGTAAAGTTATTTACTTCCAGACTTCTGGTAGGCTGTAGTGAATTATATTTACTGAACAAGCTTTTATCTAAGGTTCCTGCAACTGAGCAATTAACTTTCTGACTCTTACATTGAAACAATTCATGTAAACAGATTGTGGTTATGAAGCAAAACTCCTAACAAGTCATAAATTGTGAATCAGTTGTTGATTTGTCCTTTTTTTGCTTCTTTTATTTTCTGAATAAACATACATTTTCTGCCTGTAAGTGGGATGTTTGTTTCTAAAACATTGAAATGCGAATGTCTCTGGGATATAGAAGAATCCCCAGAAAGAGTCACAACCCCTTGCAGTTTACCATGTAGGGTGAGAAGATTCCTCTGAGGAACAGACATTTGGGGAATTGTTAGAAACAAGACTCCATCAGTTATTATGGAATGTGAATTTATAAAATTATAAGCAGGGAAAGATTACCTTGTATTTACCATGAATAAGAAAATGTGGCTATGCAGCTAATGTGAGGCAGGTCAGGCTATATAAACTAGTCTCCTTTCTTATCCTTCTTATTTGTGTGAGTAGCCAAGCCTACAGGATAAGTAATGCAGCTGGTACTTTACTCCTTTGTCCTTGCTTTGCAGAGCTCGACAATGTTGCCGTATGAAGCATCATCACTATCACAGAAGCTCACCCCATTTGAACAGATAGGACAGCTTCAGACCTTCTGCAGATTCAGACCTTCTGCAGATTCAGACCTTGTTTAATGTAGACTTCTTTGACAGCTTTAAGACCTACCTAGATGGTAACTTTTGGAGAACAATGATATGCCTGTCTATTTCCTTTAGAACTAGTCCTTGCACCTTCCCTGGAAGATATTGCACTATGAATATTATGGAGCAGAACATGATAGGAAAGGACTTCTCTGACTCCTTTGACTGCTTAATAATTAACTGTATGACCTCACTTTAGAAGTAAAGCCAAGCTAATTAATGCATGCTTCAATAGATTATATTGCCTATAATATGACTATGATGTATAATGTAAATTTAGGAAATATTAAGATTGAGTGTGGATAAAATGTTCCATGTACACCACGACAAGGATTATAAAAGTACTTCTTTGCAAATGTCTTCTCTCATTCATTTTATGGCACTTTGCATCACTATGTAATTATGTATAATTGCTTGAAAAAACACTTAGACTTCTGGCCCCTTGGGGTGCGACTTAGTCAGAGAGAAAGACAAAAAAGGGTCAGCGTTTGAGTAAGGAATCAAATTTTCTGTACTAGTACAGCATGTTCCCTGAAAATGGAAATATTTCTGCAACACCTCCTGCAGGAGGGCTCATCCTGGTGGTCTACATCCTAAGTACTTTTAATCCAAACTTGAAACATTTTCTGCCACCTACTGCTTTTGCATCTTCATTCTCCTGTTATCTGGAAAAAAAAAAAAAAAAAAGCTTCTGATCAATTAAAACTCAGAACTGTCTTCTGTCAAGTTTCTGAAAGTGATTTTAAAAAAATCTTCATAATGTTCAAGTGAGTCAAATAAGTGTGGTTATCTCTATTTTCAAGGTAGAGATATGGAGGAAAAAGAGGAGCTAGGCTTTTCTGGATGCAAGGTTGTAACAGGACTGAGGATGGTCTGGTGTTCTTGAATCCTACTGTAGTGGGTTAGACAGACAGACACGCACTTAACCTCTTGCATGTTTATATATTGTCTTAATGGCAGGTTGGACATTTCACTTTAGGTACACTTAATGCACAGAATTGACTTTCTGTGATGGTCAACTGGAGCCTTTCAGCAATTAACTGAAAGGTTAACGTAGGAAGAGAAGATAGAGTCCTTTTTCTTTATGAATCCTTTCACAGGTATGGACTCTCTCATTAGTTAACTTTGTTATTTGACAGTTGTCGAAAGTGTCATGAGGTCTGAATAACTGCAATTACTACTCACCTTGTTCCCTGTGCCTTGACGCAAATGACTTTAGGTATTTTGCAAAATCCTGAGATAAGGACTGATATGCAAACAACATCCCTGAGATAAATGGCAATAAATGTTCTGTAAGACATGCTTTATTTGTGAGGTGCTCAGATAACACGATGATTGGTGCCTGGTTAGACAGATGGGTTTTATTATTTTTCTCTGATCCTCGTAAATTGGATCTTATATTTTGAAAACTGATTTGACATCTGGTAGAACTGCTCAAACTGGAGGCTTGAGAGAGGTTACACTATCCCAGTGTCACAAAGGCAGGCAAAATGCAGAAGAGCAGTGAGGGCTAAATCGCACTTACCATGAGGAATGGGAAACAGCATACAAAGTCTAGATCAGATATGGGCTAAAAATGGCCTGTCTGGGTGACTGAGTAGTTAAAGGTGTCTGTTTCTGGGCTGCAGGACCACCACAGTGGTGGTCAGGGGTATGCGTCATCCTTTGGGCTGTTGACATTTGTCTTCGTCAGCAGCAGGAGCTGCTGGGTCTGCAGCCCCACAGTGTTACGGTGCTGACGGTGACCCAGAGTCCATGCACAGGGACCATCCTGGTGGCTGCAGGAAAGGAAGGAGGAAAGCAACACTACCACAGTCAAGCCTGACTTCTGGCCAAGTTCTGTATCTGGAGTATCAAATCAGAGCACTCTGTGCAAATATGGAAATTCTTTCAAGGCCAAATCTTAGTTGCTGGTATTACTCATGAGCATGACGTTCCAGTCAGCATAGTGGTGAGAGTTAGCTGGATCTCAGATCTGACTTCTTTGTCTTTCTTCTTCATCCAGCTTTGGAAGGCATCTCTACAAGTGGTGTTTCTGTTGTGAATTTGGGATCACCTCTGGAGTGATGTACCAAAATGAGGAAACCACCTCTTAAGTTATTAATACTTGCTTTTCTTTCTAGATCAGCAATAACCTCATATTCACCCCTACTTTTTCCTTTCCCTGTCCCCAAGGAAGAGTAGCCTCTAACTTTGTGGTTGCAAATCCAAATCTGAAATCTGTGACAGGGTCCTTTCTCCACCAGGCAGCAGTGGGTCCTTGTTTGTCAGAATTCAGACCTGTAGGAGAAGCTCCATGTTGCATGATTTGAAGAAGCAAATTTTCTTTCATCCACAAGGTTTAACAGCCTGAAGATATCCATGCTAGGCCAGCAGTAAAAAAAATGTTGGTTTAGTGGCCTTAACGTAGATGTGAAGGGAGAAAAAACTACATCTTGAGTGCTAAAATTACAACTGGATATTAGAACTATGCTGTAAATACTTTTTTTTTTTTTTCAATTTGGTGTCAAATTAAAAAAAAAGTGTTGAACAGAGATACTTTTATAACTTCAGAAGGCCAAAACAATTTTTTTTTTTTTTCATTTCAGTCTACAATGTTTAATTCAAGCAGAGTGACACATTTTGAAAAGTCACACCATTGAATTTCAGGCAGCTGTGAGGTGTTTAATTTAGTTGACCTGTCTACATAGGCCTTCTGAACAATCAGTGGAGGCAGAGAGGCTTTTGCAGGGGCACCAGAAATTTGGGTCACCTCCTGAAGGAGTTGTCTTTCTGGGTTAGCTATGTTGAGGCTTATGAACACTAAGTGCTTGTCAGCACTGGAGTAGACCTGACCAAAACCATGCTTCTAAGATTTTTATTCCAGTTATTTGACATTTTTTTTTCATCCTCTTCTAACATTTTGATCAAAGGGAAAAGCAAACTGTGGTAGTTCAGAAATACTGATATACAATATTTCAATTTTTCTGCATTTTCCTCTATCCTCTCTTCCAGCTAAAATTATTTGCTGTATTTCATGAAATTTGTGAGGCTTTTTGCTGCCTTGGAACAGTGTTTTCTAGCAAAGTAACCGTTCTGCTGGAAAACATTCAAGGTTAAAGCCAGCTATAGATTAAAGTAGATAGCTTCTGTTTTTCCCTTAGTCTTTGGATAAACACAAATTCCAGTCTCCCAGGCTGTTAACTTGGCATCTTTCACCAGTGTGTAATTCAGAGAGCATATAAATAACATTTCAAATAAACAGAGGAGTATCCTCCATCTTTTAGGATGCTGACTCCACCTTCCTCAATCTCCTTCTGCTGATCTCCTCTGGGGAAAGAGAATCGAGTATACAAATGACAAAATGGCAAATGTGCAAACTCCCTCAAGGAGCACTTTAAAAGCTGCTTCATCACAGCAGTGTGACATGGACATGAATAGAGGACTGTTCTCTTACTTCAGATTCCAAGCAGCCATCGACTTTATTGCATATTTTCACCTATGTGAGTTACAAATTAGTGACAAATATGTTTGAAAGCTAGTCATTACCTCAATCAGTCAATTATTCAGAAGATGTATCAGTGTGATTAGTTGCTCTCAGTTAATTATAGGAACAATAATTAGCTAATAAGGGAGTCCCATCATTCATATAATACTGATTTTCATTATTTTAGAGACACTAATTTTTAAAAGTCCCTTGAATCTATATATTGAGAAAACACCCTACATAACTTTTAAACATAACTTTATCAAGTTGCAGGGAGTGCTTTACTCTCTTCTAGCTCTTTTGGCTAAACTTATACTTCTTCCATCTTCTCATCACTGGGTTCTGATGAAAATTAATGAATGTATTTTCAAAAGTAGCCTTAGTAGTGAATTGCCTTGAGAAGGTTGAGTGTCACACAGATGATTAGAAAACTTGCTGCTTTTAATCATTTCACCCCTGGGCAAATCTAAACTGATGCCAAACACTGGCAAAGAAAAACGAGTATGTCAAAGACATTATATCTCATTCCTATAAAACACAATTTGCTCTGAAATTACAGATGCAAGACCATAGGATTTAATACTTCTCCCTAAAATTAGCATCACTTGAGGGAGAATGCATGGTGCAGGCATTTTGTTTAAACAAGATTCTGCCTGTTTGTTCCTTATATTTGCATTTCCTTCTCAGGACCTTCAGTCCTAACTTGTTAAACCTTTATAGCTCAATCACATTCCCAAGTTCTAAAAAGAAAGAGAAAAGGCCCAGAACCTCCAGGGACCTAACTCAGCGTGACACCTCAAGATGCTTTTGAGAGTCCAGCCCAGTGCATCTGGCTCACCCCCACAGGGTCAACCTAAGGACAATAACCCAGCATTTGGTGTGAAGCCACTAGGTACGCTTCATATGACCAGGGTGGATAAAATAAGTCTGAAGGAAATGTTTTCCAATAGCTATGAGAGTGACTGTAAGGCTAAGAGTAGAGGTTCCTACTTGTGGTTAAGAAGAACAGTTCCACATTTTCCCATCTACACAGCCACACTTGCCTGATCATGGCTGGCTGGCACAGGCAGCTAAACCACCAAAAGTTTAACCCCACAAAACCACACAGGGTGAGGGGAGCATGGCCCTCCAAGGACATGGGGAGTGCGACAATGGGATCACTGCTTTCATCTGCTGCGACCTGCTACTTCTGCTTACCTGTATTTTCCACCTGAACCATAAGTGCAGGCTATTTCACCTCTATAGAGTGGCTGAAAACTCTTCTGTCACTCCAAGTAAGATACTAATCTCAGAGTGTAATACACTCCTACTACTTATCTCTAGCTCATAATCTAAAGGGACCTTGGGGGGGTCATTTTGCAGCCACGTGCAGACTTTTCCCAACTCCCCTACACAATGAATGCTCTAAATGTTTTTTATCACATGCTAAAGACAAACTTTTAGAAGATTCCTCCTTCTCCTCAGCTCTCCTGGTATTGTAAAATCCATATGATGATCTGAGGCTTTTAGTTTTAATCTTTTTCATTTTCATTTCACCTCTATCTTTACTCTCAGTGTCTCTCTTGATTCCTGCTCCAGTTCTAGCTGCCCTAGGCAACAATTGCATTAACATATCACTAATACACACCATTTATTTATTTAAAATAATTATTTTTTAAAAAATGACAAAGCCCAGTCAGATCTCAGTGGACTACGATCATCTTTAACTTAACGTAGTCTAGTGATCAAGAAAATAGAATAGAAGCCAGAAAAATCTGTGTCTGACAAAAATTTCCTCAGAAAATCATGGAAGATCTGTACACAGCTTCTTTATATGTGATGTAGGATTTATATCTAATAAGATTTTGTGAGACATCTATATATGGTATGCATTATTTTGGAGCTTATTTCCTTGTCGTAGCTCCCAAACATTAGTTACATGACTTGGACTCACAGTTTTGGCAAGCTTCCTTGCATGCTTTCCAAAGAAAACCACCCTTCATTATATGTTTTTTCTTTCTTTGTTATACCAGGTAAACAAAGGTTAAAGGAACACAAAAATCCTGTTGTATTGAACTTATGGTACCTAGTCGTATTCATGCTTTAATCATCAAAAATATAGTTTATGTGTAGTTTTCAGACTGATTTTAAAGAGATCTTCTTCAAATAGTGAGAGGAATAAGAGCCCTCAAGCATTTAAACTAATGTTCTTCAATGCATAAATCAAACCATGTCATTGCAGTGGTTTCTTTGGAAAAAATGTGCAAAAATCTGCATATAACACTGCAGAAAGGTAAAGATTTTAGGACTGATATATCTGAGCATTTCTGATTATTTCATCTGGACATATGTGACACTCTCTAGCCAAATGATACCACCTCTGATTTCTCATTACTGCTGTTGTTTCTTTGCAAGACAGCTACAGAGCCCCTTCTTGTATCCAGGATTTCTCCTCTCTGGTGCAACTTCACCTGATAACCTAATAGCTATTTTGTCCTTTCCTTATCCCTGCTGCCTTCCCTGTCTCTTTCTTCTAGTTCAATCTGGACAACTTCCAACTCATCCCTCAGGCCTTTCTCTCTGTTGTAAAAATTTTTCCCCTTCTTTCCTCTCTTTTTTCTTTTTTAATCTTCTATTTCATGTGGCAGGCATGGAAGGAGGCTGTTAGGAGGTATTTGTCCAGGGAGGTGTTACTGCCACTGAAGGGAGAAGGTCAAATAAGTGTAATTGCTGAAGAGAGGGACCAAGATAGATGTTGTGAGTGGATATGTCACCATCTCTGATACTCGGCAGATAGAGGGTTGAAGAATAAGTTGCTAAACTGTGGCAGCCACAACTATGGAAAAAGCTACTTTAGTAGGAGGGGTAAAGATGAAATTAATTGTTCTGGAAGCTGATGCACTAGGGATATGGACAAATTGGGGTAGTCACAACGAAATACACCCCTATTGTCATTCCCTTCATACAGCACTTCAGGAATAAAAAGGTCCTTGCTGGACCTACACTGGTGATACTCAACAGCTTCTTTGTGATTTCACAAAAGTCTCTTTTCAGGACAAATTTTTCATCTCCTCACAATCCTTCCTGCTGGCACACTTTTGAGGCAGGAGTAAATAATTTTTGAGTAAACTCAAAGCTCAGTCAGTGCACTTGCTGCATTTGCTAGCCACATGGCCAGGCTGTGTGCCTGTGCATGACCAAGCACCTCCACCTGCCTCACTTGCCCTTCCATCAGTGCCACAGGATGGACATCAGACACCTGGGTCACCCCAAGACCCTTCCTCAGAGGCCAAGCACTGTCTGCTGAAAAGGCATGTGGGTTTTCTAGGGAAACCTGAAGAGGAAGTAGTGTGTCTTGGGCATGCCTTCACATCCCTGCAGCCCTGGGAAGTGCAGATGTAGCCCATTCCTCCAGTGCAGATTGCTGGCAGGGAGCTACTGACATGCTGCAGGACAACAGGAGCCTGCAGGTGTTTTAAGAAACCAACTCAATAAACTTTGAAACCTCAGAACCTCTCATTTGGGCATCATTGCTTGTAGAAAACATCCAGTTTCCCCAAGACTGGAAAGGGTAGTCAGTTGTCATCTAT
>NW_010329322.1:31498-86235 GCF_000700745.2 Antrostomus carolinensis | reverse complement strand
CTGAGATTTGAAGTCTGTGCTGGAAGAACATGTCCAGCCTTGGCATAAAGGGGAGTCCAAGGGAAATAAACTGTGAGAGGAGATTGCCAGCACTGATAGAGAGATGAAGGGTAAGGAGGTGAATCAACAGCATTTCAGTGAGGAAATGCTCAGACTTGTCATGACAGTGATTCAGTGGGATTTAAAGGACGGCATATTCTGAGCTCCCTGAGTATTTCTCTTGCCTAGGCACTGCGATCTGGCACAGACTGGTCCTGCTCATTAATCTTACTGGTTTTTGCCCAGTTCTCAAAAACTTTACATGTGCATGACTGAATGAACGATTTGTTTCTTTTTCTGGAAGAGCATACCTGCTTGTGCTGGAAGACAGAAGCAGTGCAAATGTTATTAGATCAATCTGATTCAATTGCTTTGTGTAATCTTGGATTTAATCTCATTGATAAGAATTTAGAGAGGTATTCTGAACTAGTTTTCCTTTTTCTTTCTTCCTATGCCCAGTTTTGTCATGACAGACACTGTAAAGCACTATTTTTGCCCCTTTCTCCCAACAACTGTAGCAAAAAATCTTAAGTTATTTTAAACATATTAAATGTTTTATCAGAAGCTCCCCTTCCTCTCTCTGGATGCAAATACTATTACATACAAAACCCCATGTAGTTAGTATGGATTAGACAAATACAACATAAGTTCCTATGTAAAAGATTCCCTATAAATCTTCTTATTGGACATGAGAACAGGCTCTCCAATAAAGAGAAAAGAAAACAAGGGAAGTGTGTGACATAAGGAACTGAACAAAAAAAACCTCTGGCATGCTAAAAGACGGAGGAGTGAGGAAAGAGCAAGTCAAAGACCTCTCTCTTGAAGTCTCCCCTAATTGGCAAATGTCTACTGTATCTCCATGGTATTGCAGCACCATGAGGAGGCAGATGCTCCCTAAAGAAGTCAGCATTCAGTTTATTTCAGGCCAAAGCAAATAACCTGAATTATGCTAGAAAACTACCCAAACCCCAGAACATTTCATTATTAGCACATCATCTGCTTCCTCTTAGAAGCATTGTGAAACAGGCAGGTATAAGCGGGAAGTTTTACCATTTTTCAGAGAAGAACTGTAAAAAATGCAGAAGGTAATCAACTCAAAGACTTGGCTTGAAAGAGATTTTCTTCTGACACAGACAGAAGAACATGCTGTAAGTGCTCTTGGTCCCTGCTGGCTGTGAGCTACTCGATAGCAAAGGAGTAGTGCTCCTCCACATCATCACAGCAAGGGACAGGCTAGGTCCCTCAGCTGAGGGGTCTGGGACAATAATTGCTGTTTCTTTCCTGGTTTCTGGCATTTACTCAGTTTTAATTCAGCTTTGCATGACAAGGCAAATGCGTATTTTTTTCAAACATGGGGCATTTCTGATATTGAAGCTTGTCTAAAAGAATTTCAGCAAGCTCGGTGAGTGCAAGACAACTTTGGAGCCTGTTCAGCAGCATACATGTGTTTCTCCATGCTATTTAATTTACTGCTGTTATCTAAATGTTTTATAGTAATCCTGGAAATATTTCTGTGTATTGATAAATTTTGGTGATTGTAATAATTAATGCCTGCTGGATAAAAGGTGTGTCTATAAAGTGCTATAAAGTTCTATATGTTTTTATGTAGGTAGCTGCATATAGATGCAAGCACAGGCATTCAATAATCATAAAGAGTAAGAACGCTGAATTCAGACCCAATGTGCCTATTGATTAAAATGCCAATAACAGCTATGTATTGTAAAAATCGGGGACATATTACAAGATTATATACAGAGCACACAAGAAAATGACTTGCTTAGATTATGTTATTATCCCTGATGAAAGTAGTTCACATAATTGTTCTGTCAAGTAAGTTTTTTACATCACAAGTTAGAAAAATGTGGGGAAACCTGTTAACCCCGCTTGTCTGACCTGTTCCTGTCAGAACTATCTTTAGTTGGAGCTTCGGAAGCAACAAACCGCATAAAGTCTACGCCCCCTTTCTAACATTATTATCCCCCCTGCTGTTTTAATTTATGTGTTTAATTTTGGTTTGCTGGGTGCAATATGGCTAATTGCTTGAGAACTGTGCAACCTTACAAGTGAAATTTTGCTTTTATAATTTGTAGCACATCAAGTGTAATAATGTACATTTAATTTCTCAAAAAGATAATTATGCTAATAGAATTATTTGAATAAAAATTCACACTTTATGCAGGATAATGTCCTCTATCTCTTAATTTATACTAATGTAGGCCTGTAAGGAATTTTTAATAAGCTGCTTCAACCCAGGGCCAGGAAAGGCTAGACAGGAGCAAAGGACTGACAGGTCTTAAATAGGACAAAAAGACATCAGAGGGCTTTGCAGCAAAAGCTGTCAGAAGTGATGCAGGTATTGGATTTGGATAGATGCTAGAAGATGCAGCAACCAGCCTTTGTCACATGAAAGGATGTGGTCTTGCTACATTTAACTTACAGAAGAAAAATAAGGAAGGAAAAAAAGACAACTGCATCACACACAAGCAGGGCTTGCAAGATGCAAGTCTTCATGCAACAACCCATAATCTCCCCAAAACCCCTGGCACCAAAGCAGGGCCAGCACCTTCTGAGACTGACCCTCAGCAAGCCGACACCCAAAGGGGCAGGGGACCCACCTCTTCCAGCAGCCTGGAGAGGCTGCAGCTGGATGGAAAGCACAACATCAGGAGATGAACACGTCCCTCAGCCCCAGGGAAGTGCAATTTATTTTTAAAGCCATTCATTAGGCACCAGTTAGGTGTGAGGGCTTGGAAATGGCTTGAGAGAGTTAAGGCACCACATGTACCCCTCTCTGATGGCCAGGCAGCCTCCATGTCAGACCAGCTCTGTTTTGGCATTTGAGCAGTGTCTGCAGGAGCATTTCTGACTGATAATGAAGCTTTTTGGAGCTGGGAGGGGCCCTGCTGAAGTCAGGCTATCCAGAGAGGCTACTAAGCTTTGCAGCAGCCCAGCACTGTCCAGGGTCTCATCCCACCATCACCATCTTGGGTGATGCACACTCAGGCCATTCTATGCCCCCAAGTCCTCTGCACGCAGCTGAAGTACCCTGAGAGGTGTCTCAGGGCCTTTGCTTTTCAAGAACGGGCACCATATTAATTTCCTGGAGCTGCTAAGATTCTTGCTGCATTGGGCAACCCTTTGCTTGCAGCTGGTAAAGCCATGCCTTCAGCTAACCCTCTTTGCACTCAGTCTATAGGAGCCCTGTGCAAAGGTGGTGTTAAAGCAGTGTAGCACTGTTTTCTGTATTTTATTTTGGAAGATATAAATTATCAATGTGTCCAGGTTTAAAAACATGTGTGTGATCCTCCTCTCTTCCCAGAGTAAACCTCTGTCCCCTGCATCCTGCAGGCATTGCTCAGGGAAAGGCTGGCAACTGGTCTCTGTGAGCATTAAACCACACTGCAATCTCTTCCAGCAGTATACAGTTATTACCTTTGAAATTGCACTGTTGGGGGATTGCAATGTTGATTATTGCATTTGTAGTAATTCCCTAGCCTTGGAATGAGGAAACTATTGCAAATCCTTTGTGAACTGCTTAAACAGGGAAGTATGATAAATGAAAGTTTCTAAAGGTGGTGACTTTCATACTAGATTAATATAAAATACTATGATTAATGCCTAGACTGTCAGTTCATATTTTCTACCTTAATTATTTCAAGACTTTTTTTTTATATGTCATAAGTATATTTATAGGTGATAAAAGAGCAGCATTGGCAGCCTAAGAGCTAGCAAAACTATTTATCCATGGAATGGGTGTAGTTATGAGCAGCAGGTTTTGCAAAACTCCTCTGTGTTTCTTTCCTTTACGAATGTACTTGTCTTCCTTCTCCCTCTGCACTAAGTTTATCGTCCACAGGGCTGGTGATTTCAAGGTCACAAATGAGACACTTTTTGCAGTGTCTCCTTTTTGCTAGAAAAGAAGAGAGGGCTGAGGTCAAGCCTATTCATTTCACAAATCCTGGCCAACATTAATATCTGAATACTTTCTTGATTTCCTCTTTTAGATACGGGAAATGGCTTTAATATCTTGGATGCCGCAATGTGGTAGCTATTGCCTTTTAATGTTGATCCCTACAGGCCATCAATTCCTAACTAGTGTTACTACTTACTGAAACTGAGATGGTTTCAAACTGAGATTTATAGGTAAAAGATTCCCTGATTTATGATTAATTCCTTGAGTTCTATGGTTCCACTGCATTTTTTAAATTCCTTGGGCCATCGACCACCACTGATTTTTAGGTAGAACTCTTCACTGATTTGATTGGGAAGTACTTAAAAACATTATTGGATGATATGGCCTCATACTTTTATGGAGTTGAGTTACTTAATGTTGTCAGAACATATTTTTTTTCTTTGAGACTTGCTGGTTTTTTTTTTTTGGTTTTTTTTTTTTTTTCCTTTGATACTTTTAAATACAAAATGCCTTATAACTGGGAAAGAGAGAACATGTTTCTGAGAAATAAAAATGGCTATGGATCTTCACTGAAAACACATATTGAGGCTATTTTTACTTTCATTGCTGAGTTTTGCAGAATAAACAGATTACAATAAACAGAATACAGAGAGGTGATAGCATTATTATTATTATTTATATAGCACCATAAATGTGCATTCTGCTTAACAGACAAATAAAAGACATCTCAGGAGATTGCTTCAAGTTCAACTTCAGCATAAAGTACAACTTTCTCCTGAACATTTCTTTTTTCCACAGTTGCAAAGAACAAACGTCTCAGACTGGAGAGCATTAAACTGAGGAACTGAAATCCTTATCTAGGTTCAAAAAGAAAGTGATTTGATCGCACTGCTTAAATGTATAGGCCAAAACTGAATCTCTGATAAAGATCCCCCTGACTGCAGTGGAGGCCAGAGCTCACCCAACGTTCCCATCAAAGCTGCTGGAGTCAAGGAGTGCCCTGAACTTTTGAAAATTAAGTGGATTTTTTATGTTTTTAAAGGTGATGCCTTACTGTAGGTCATAACACCTCACAAAAAGTGTTGGAACATATCAAACTCTGTATTAAACAGAGAACTCACTTTCAACCAAAATCCTAATCTTTTAAAAAATGTTATTCTTTAATTTTTTAAAGAGCATAAACACTGAAGTGGACCAGGCTTAGAGAAGCTCTGTAAGGAAGGAAAATCTTGGAGACTGAATTGATTTAGAAACCCCAGTTGGAGCACTGACCTGTGTGATGAAAGACAATTGCATAAGCCTGTCTCCCAAGGTGTCGAGGAGATGTATGTGCACTGCAGTGGCCCATAGACATGAGCTGGGAGCCACAGGAGTGCAGGGGAAAACCCTCTTCAGAGGAAGAAAATATTCCAAATGAACAGTTTCAAAGGAAATTAACTGAAAATATTAACCCAGTAACACAAGGAAATTAATTAAAAATAATGTTTAGTGGGCATGGTGGTGATGAGTTGATGGTTGGACTTGATGATCTTAGAGGTCTTTTCCAACCTTAATGATTCTGTGATTCTGTGATAAATAAGTGCCTGTCTTGTACAATGCTTACATATTTTGGACAGAGGAAAGAATGTTTGTCAGAAACATTTGTAAGTTGCAAAGCAATATGAAACACTGGCAGGTGTCGAGTCTGTTAGGGATAAATCACAGCCAAACTTCAGATGTTGAGTCAGGAAGGAACATAGATTTCAGTGTATCTGTAGCTAAGATCTTTGGCAGGATGCAAAGTTTTTGTGTGCCAGAGGGACGTCTCCTCAGAGCAAAGTCTTTCTTTTATAGCCTAATTGTTAACGTAAAACCACATTAATACAAATGTGGCAAGCAGATTTAATCTCTGGGCAAACTGGGTAGTGCTTCTAGATAGCCTTTTTCGATACCTGTGGGAATTCACCTGACCAAAAGAAACAACTTCCATGCCCTTTTCAAAGTCAATGGGGAGAAACAGCCAGTTTTGTGGTACAGTTTGTCTCATCTTGAAGTCAACATCTGATCAAATGAATTGTGTGCTGAGAATGTCTATTTCTCTCCACTGGTCACAGAAGGTCCAGCACCAGGTCATTGGCACCAAGGTGTCTAAAGCAAAGCTGAGGAGGATCCCCCAACTTTGTACCTGTGGAAGGATGTCTCCCTTATGCTGCCGTTGGGGCACTGAACACTTAATGCAGCAATGAGCAATAAGAAATAGTGACCCTATAAGAATATCACCCTAATCATTCAGCTTTTCATCCTTAGGCAAAAATAAACCCAAGCCAAAACCTTTCCCCTGAATACAAATATTCAGAGCAGCTCCCCAGAGCCACACTTCTTCTGTAGTCCATGTTTACTCACATAGATGTCACAGGAGTACTGAGGCATACAGCACGGATTTTTGTAGCTCCCTTACACATGAAATAATGCTATTCTTTCTAATCTTCACTGTCAGTAACTAAGGACTCCTGAAGTCTCAGCAAAGCAGTGATGGATGGTAGACTTCAATATATTCTAAATCTGTACTGGAGAACAGGAGTACTGCATTTTTATGTGCAACAGTTTGTTTTGCTGATATGCATCATCCATGTCCTGAACTCTCCATAAACTGTAAGATTAAACAGAGGGTGTTCCATTATGGCATTGAAAAAATCTTCCAGAAACCTGTGCTCGTCTGTAAGTCATTAACAAAAATCAGCTTGTGAAGTCTATATCAAATGCTTCATTTTCAGTAGGAACAACATTTTTTTTTAAGAAACAGAAGAAAAAAGGCCAA
Source organism: Antrostomus carolinensis (assembly GCF_000700745.2). NCBI lineage: Eukaryota > Metazoa > Chordata > Aves > Caprimulgiformes > Caprimulgidae > Antrostomus > Antrostomus carolinensis. Next base: position 79,486 of record NW_010329322.1, on the reverse strand, counting down.
AAGTAATATAATTCTCACAAATAAGACCTGACATTTTCAAGCAAATATGAACAGTAATAAAGATGTTCTAGCACTTCATTATATTCTCAAGTTGCAAATATTAGTAGACTGGAAATGTGCATCATTCCAGATCTGTATGGATAATAGGGCCTTTGGTTCTCAACTGTTTGTCCATAGCAATTCAGACTACTTTAGAGTTTGGGAATTTGTCCTTTTCCATTGGTTTGACCCAGGGGTTAGGAAATGACCCTACTGGAAAAAAAAATTGTGACTCTGGTGAATTCAGTAGGACTTTTGTAGTCAGCCATGGCTGCAGTGGGATTTCTGTGATTGTCTAAAACAACTAGAAGCAAATAGCATCAGCCTGATAGAAAGTTTTACAAAATTAAGGAGAAAATTTCTCTTCCAGGAATTAGAAAACACTGAGGACAATTCTGTTGAATTGGAGCCCCCTTCCTGAAATACTTTACACTCCTTCCCAGTGTGATAATTGATTCCAAATACCACCTGAAAACACTGTGGGATGGCATTAAAAAAAAAAAAAAAAGGGGGGGATCTGGTATACCTGGCTGATGTTTATTATTACCATCCAGTTACTGAGCAAATGCTTTTGGACACAGTCCTTTCTCTGAATTGAAAAATAAGACCAGGAAGATTATAAAGCAATACCAATGAGAGAAATAAAAATTGACCCGGATGTTTTGTTTTAAAAGTCTTAATCAACAAATAGCCTCTAAATCAACAAATAGCCCCTAAAGCTGTTTGAAAGCCTAATACAAAATTTCTGTTTAAGTGCTAAAGGAAATTCCTGTGTTGTCTATGGAAAGGGGTTCAGCTAGTGTCTCAAGTTCTCTTCCAATTGGTTTTAAAACTGACTATTTTAGATCTGCTTTACCTTGATAATCCTTCCCAAGACTATCCTGGAATAGGTCTGGGTACTCTGAGAATTCAGAGATAAAAAGAAGTCTCCAAAGTGGTCTTAGTGCTAACTTCAGCTGCCTCTGGCCCTCATCCAGCAAAGCACTTAAATCTGTTCTTTGCTTTGAAATAGGCTTGGCAGTGTCAACAGAGCTTCTCATGTATCTGCAGTTAAATACCAGCATAAATGATTATTTAGATCTAACCCCTCTGCATCAAGGCTTGAAGTACTCACAGTAGTCACTGTAAGGATGAGTCTTTGTTTATGTTTTTAGTGATCACGTTAACAAGTTACTTTTCCTTTTCAACAAATACCCTGGCATTTAGTTTGCCCCACAATGCTCCAGTTCAGGCTCAAAAGCTTCTCTGGCTCAAACTTTTCCCTCTCAATCTTGCATCTGAACAGCCTCTCTCAACATAATCAAACACCTTTTTGGTACCCACACAGATTCACTGCAAAAGCCTGAGCCCATTGCTAGGGAGAGCGGACCCTCAGTAAACCCAGTATGGCTTGTAGTAATCAGAGAACAACTCACCTTCTCTAGCTTTGCCCTTCATTTTCTCCTAGAAATCCTTTTCTCCTTAATAAAGAAACTTCTACATAATGAAACAAAGCACAATCTTCTGGTGACCCTTGGTTGAGTAGAAATCTAATAGCTATCTTGAAAGCTGGGGAAACACCTTTTCTTTTTTTCCCAGAGAACTTTGTAAAAGCTAATTGGAAAGCAATCACAGCCCAGCACTTAATAGACTTTCACATTTCAATAGCAAACAATTTTTTTTCTGTGTTCAAGAGGCACATCCTGGGCAATTTACTCCCTTTTAGGTAGGTAGTTTGATCTTGGTTGGAGAGAAGGCTACAGTATATCACTTTTATTACCTACTTTGTATGAGAATAAATGTTTTATAAAAGTTCTGAAAATAATTTTTTATGTCAGGGAGAGTGAAACTTAGTTCTAGTGCTAAAGATCCTTTAATTAGTTTTCCCTGAGTCTGTTTTCTCAGTTGTCTCACTACAACTGGATCAGTTTTATTACCCTGAAGAAATAATTTGCTCTTATTAAGACCAAGTACTCTGTTCTATAATTTAATGTGTTACATTCATCTTTAACGTTTAAAGGCCTGAGCCAAAGTTCACTGAAATCAATAAAAAGTCTGCTAGGGACACCAAAGGGCTTTGGATCCTTTTAAGGGAGTTTTAATCTGAAGAAACATCTATACTGCGGTTATTATGCACAGCATATCTAACTTGGCTATTATTAGAGGTGTAACTATGGTAGTACAGGGCTCTGTGAGGCCAAATGGTAAGTATTTATGCAACTCCTTGAGCAGGTGGGCAGGTGGGGCTTTTTTTAGCCTGAGTTGAGCTTTATGCTGCCATGGTTACATTACTAGAAATACGCGCCCTAGTTAGCTTAAATTTAGCTTACGTATGGTTATACAAGTTGAAGTAACTCCAGTATAGACATATTTACTCTCCCTAGAGGTTTCTTGTGTTATAGTGATGTGATTTCATCCCTTAAATCAGAGATATATCTCTGTCTAATTTTGCTTCATCACTGGCTGGATCATGCTCCTGCTTGTCAGCAGTCACTCATAACAGACAGTCTTCTCTAGCAGTATTGTCATTTTCAGTTACAACCTATTTTCTTCTTTCATTACTTGAAAAGGTTTAGGTATTCCTCCTTTTCTGATAGGTAATTTTTTTCCTAGCCACCTGTGTTTCCCTGGTGGATCTGCTAATAGCAATAAATTAATCCCTAGATGCATTATAGCATGGCTGAGCACCATTGTATTGACAAGTGAGCCAGAAAAACCCTTCTAGCTCAGTTCCTTAGAGACTGAAGAAAAAAAGCCATCCTAGAACTACATTGATATTAGGCAGTATAAAAATTGTGTTATGTGCTGGAAGCATTATTTTCCACCAAGTGATAGTCAAGCCTAAAGCTTAGCGAATGTATTTTAGAAGTATCCAGTATGCTTGCTTATCAGTCTGAGAGTCCTGAGGATCTATTCTAATTTCAGAAGAACAATAAAATCTTACAATAAACATCTTCAACATTCATTTAATAAGAGAGAAAGTCCCTTATTAGGTTCATTGATATTCAACAAGGGAAAATCTGCTGTCTGTAACCAATCTTATATACTCAAGAATAGTCTGGTTTTTGTTATAATCTTTTATGTCCAGTTGAAAATCCTTTGCCACATCCCAATGTGCCATTACAGGCCAGATCCAGAGCTGGTTCAGACCAAGAAGAGGTTGCCTGATACTTTCAGTCTTCTTTGCCTTGTACCAGATGGAGCTAAAAACTTGCTCTCTCTAATCTGTCTGTAATGCTTATTTTTTCAATATGTAATGAAGGTTCCTTAAGGCAGGCAATTTTGTGTCCTCATTTTCCATTGCTTTAATTTTTATTTCTTTTTTTTAAAGTTTGTGAGAATTTAGGGTAGACAAGTAATTTCTTCTAAGTTTCTTCACAAGTATGACAGCTGCAAGTTTTCAAGGAAAGCCCTGAATCATGTGAGTGAGGCATAGAGTGCTCTCGCTGCAACGACAGGTACCATGAACCCTGCAATTAATTTTCAAGTCATGGTACTGGAACCCTTCCGCCTTCTGTGTCCTCAATGCATGGACTTCATGAGAAGTATTACTACAACTTCTAAATGGAAGGAAAAATGAGGGAACAAATTGAGCAGTTATTAAGAATGGAGCTATTTTCCTGATGAAACATGACTCATACTGACAACGGAGATTCAAAGTACTCTGCAGATTTAATAGTCATAAGTAATATTTCACTAGTGATAAGTGATGCTTGAGAAAGATAAATCTTGAAGGGAAAGAAATTCTGCCTAAGTTTGTTCAGACAATTTTGTATCTTTTTTCCTTAATACCTTTATCACAACATCTATAAGGAATGAATGTCTAGGCTATGGGGACACCTGAACTTAATTTCTAAGCCTGACACATGCACGTCCCTTATACATCGGAGTTTTATACCATACCTCTTGTACTTTTTTTTTTTTACTTCAGAACAGAGGCTATTTCTATTGATATGCATGAACTGTTTAAATGAATCACCCTGATACAACCAATTAATAATATATATTCTCACTTATCTTGAAGGGTTAATGAAGGCAACTCTTGGCAGGCAGATTTATAACATTCAAAAAACCTGCTAAGAAGGCATGAGCTCAGAAGCCAAAGGAAGTACAGGCAGACTTCATGCCTTACTGTCTTTTCCTCTTTGGGAGGTTCAGGAAAATAAAAAGCTCTTGTCATGAATGTGTGTACATGGAGGCAGAACTTATTATGTATTAATTATAATCTACCACAAGCCCATCAGAATGCTATTGCTGGACCAAAGAAAAATACCTCTTTACTGTAATCTTGATGGTATATCAAGTTATCATAGTTCCATCTGTGTATGTAGGAATGAGTGTATTACAGCATAACTGTATTAAAGTAGCTTTTGCAAAACTTCTCAGCTTTTTCAGTGAGTTTTAAAAGCAAATATCAGTTGTTGATCTAATAAAAAAGAAAGATTTTGTTCTCACACTTTTTAAAATGTGAAGTGCCTGTTTGATATTCTTCATACAATACTGGTTTTTAATGAGGTTAAAGGCTGCACAAGGTGTCTGTTTCTTGACTGATAGAAAGGCAAAAGGAGAAATTAGTACTGGGAAAGACCATTATTTGCTTCCCTCAGCACGATCTTTTTGTCTTCAAATCTGAACCCTTTATTATTTTCATCCTTGCTCTATTGAAATCTAGGGGCAGGGGATACTCAGGTAGCTTGGACACCTCCAAGCACACTTGGGTGTACTAAAAAGCCTTATGTGTGAGCTCCTGGGATGATTCTCGAAATCCTTAAGCTAATCTATTGTCCATCTCCTTTATACCCAATGCTCTGTTCTTCTTTTTCTCTGTTTTCAAGCTGGGCAATTCTATTTTCTGCTTCACCAAAATGAGAGTCAAAAGCCTTTGATTTATACCCTCAGTTCTCTCATTTACAGATAGTACCATTACAGAGATTTTTGTCTATCCATTCTGCTTTCAGGTGAGGTTAAAGTGCTCCAGATCTTAACAGCTATGCAGCAGCAGTGGGCTCAGGAGAGCTGCAAGAATGAGTCATGTGTCCTCCAGTGGCAAGTGGGGAGGAATTCATATTCTCAAGCTGCAAGAGGTGGTTTTCTCCTCTTTTATTTCAAAAACAAGAGTTATTCCTAGGTACTCTAGACAACTAAATTGGTCAGAAAGCCACCAGTTTTAGGTCTAGAAGAAGGGAAATATGTTTTGAAGCTCAACCAAATGCATCATAACCTTTCCAATTTGAGGACAGCCACACTTCTGTCAGTGTTTCTCAAAGGTTCCTTTTCCTCCAGGGCCTGCTTAAAGAAGTTGCTGTTAGTTGAGGTGCCCAGAAGAAATCTGCTCCTTGGCCACCTTCTTTCAGCCTGTGGTCCCCAGAAGTGTAGAGTGCAAGTTGCTCTCTGACAGCAGGTATTTATCCTACAAGTATAATAGTACAAGCTTCTTATTGCAAAGCCAAGAGCCTTTGGTGGACCAGACTTTACTAGCAGTGGGCAGCATAGCATGTGCAGTAAGGGACGAGTGTCAGGCCATGTACACAGGGAGAAAATTTCAGAGGGATGCCCAGTTCCTACTGAAAGCTGATAGGAGTTAGGCACTTAACAGACCCTCTCTGCCTCTGTGTGCCTTGTCTTGAGACAGAGATATATTACTCCTAGAGGGTTCCATACATCTAAGGTGGTGGTTTTTTTATGTTAAGAAAGAAAGAAAGAAAGAAAGAAAGAAAGAAAGAAAGAAAGAAAGAAAGAAAGAAAGAAAGAAAGAAAGAAAAAACTCAACAACATTACTTTCCACTGAGTTTATAAATGTAAATACCAGAAGGGTTAGGGATCCTAGTCTGTAGTTTTTCCTAGCTAGACTCATAAATATATTTAGCTATACTCAGAATGTAAACTACAACAGAGAAGATCGAGGGGTTTTATTTCCATTTTCTGACAACCCCTGATTTAAATTCATTGCACTAATACATTTAAAAGAAAATAATTTCCCTGTATTTAAAAGGGTTAAAAAAGTACTAAAAGCGGCTATGCTTTACTGGTAATGCTAGCATTTAACAACCCCACATGAGCGCTGATATTAATGTTGTGCTGAGGCATATGGTGAGAAGGAAAGCAAAGTTTTTACTGCTTTTGTGTTTCTGAGATTTTTCTTACAACCAACATGCAGCTGAGCTGGGCATAAGATGGCAATGCTGCATTCCTTTACATCCTGCCAGCTGTATGGCACCTCAGGTGAATGCAGCCTACCTCCGGCACACTGAGTGTATCACCATTTTAGACACCGCTGCCACAACTAACGTCAGGATGCCATGTGGAAGACCAGGCATTGGGGTACTTTTAGGCTGACAGTAAGAGAAAAAGCTCTTTACAAAGATTTTTTTTTTTTTTTAAGAGGAAAATTTATTTTATAACATCGCTGGAGGGCAATAGGAAGGGTCAGAAGTAAAACGAGATAAAAATTTGTTGACAATATGGGGAAAATGCTGCCAATGGACTTTGTAGTGGGAAACATTTCTTAAAAGCAGAGCAGATGGAAATTGATCATTTTGATGCTTGCAGGACACAAAATAGACAGATTGTCAATTACCTAAAAGACTGAACAATTTGTCAAATATGAGTTGGACAACAAGCAAAAGAGAAGTTAATGGTATAGCGGAGTTCAATGAACAAGGTAGCCTAGCTGTGTTGAAAATCTCCTGCAAAACATATTATTGTCAAGAAAATTTTTAACCCCAGAGAAAATATTTCAGTTAGCAGTGATTTTTTTTCTTGGTCTTATTTTTAAGCCGGATTTCCCAAGGAATTGTTTAAGCACTAAGATCATCCACCTGTCTTTTAAGTGTTTTGCCTTAACTTTTAAATCAACTGGCTACTTTTAACACAGGGACAAGGATCTCAGATACACTCACTTCCTACACAGTTAGTGTATGTAGACAGTTTGATAGAGGAGAGAAACCCCTGCTCCTATCTTCTTGTTACAGTATGAGCACAAACCATATCAGGCATCAGTGAATCTGCATTGGTGCAGTTTGCACGGAGAAACAAAGCCAGAGAGAGGCAGGATTTATTCTTTGTGCAGCTCATGCAGTGGTTTTATTTTTCCATAATTTACTAAATTCAGTAGCCAGTATATGCAAGAAGACTGTCATATTAACAAGAGGACATACATTAACAAAGTAATTCCTTTTTATTATTTTTATTTCCTATTTAAAATAGTTGAAAACCTGCTAGAATACAGACTTCCATAGGCATCCAGGCAGCCAAGGATAAAGTGGCCTGATCCATTTTCTACTGAAGTCAACCACAGCATTTTCTTTGCCTCAGATATGGTACTATGTCAGGCCACTGTAAATGATATTATACGGAAAGTACATGACAGGTGAGCTTGTAATGTTGGAGATGAACCCTTAAAAAACCTGAGTCTATGTGGTTTTGACCAAAAAGATCAAGCTAAGTATCTCAGAACAGTCTAACAGATAAGCAGCAGGGAGAGAAATCCTTGCAGGTTCATGTATACATATCCACATGGATGGATAGTAGGAAGAAATACATACTGAGGGAAAAAAGAGGATCATTTTATTATATCTGACAGTCACACAATTATGGATGCATAACCAAGCAAGCTGAGATATTAGTCAAAGACAGGACAGCACAGGACAGGACACCAGTTTGACCTAGACCCAGTACAAACTGAAACCATTTTAGATAGCAGAGATGCTCAGCAAATGGAGCTGATGGAGGGGGGGGGCGGTGGTGGTGTTTGCGCACACGTGTGCACATGCACGTACTTAGAATCACAGAATGGTTTGGGTTGGAAGGTCCTTAAAGCTCATCTAGTTCCAACCCCCCTGACATCAGCAGGGACACCTTCCACTAGACCAGGTTGCTCAAAGCCTCATCCAGCCTGGCCTTAAACCCTTCCAGGGAGGGGGCATCCACAACTTCTCTGGGCAACCTGTTCCAGTGTCTGACCACCCTCACAGTGAAGAACTTCTTCCTAATATCTAATCTGAACCTCCCCTCTTTCAGACTAAAGCCATTTCCCCTTGTTCTGTCATTAACTGCCCTTACGAAAAGTCCTTCCCCAGCTTTCTTGTAGGCCCCCTTCAGGTATTGGAAGGCTGCAATACCTGTCTCTCTGTCTCTGTGTGTGTGTGTGTGTAATACACTCAAGAAGTGCCAGATTGGTGTTAAACTGCAGGCCAGTTGTCTATAGTTTAGAAAATACTTACAATAATATCAACAAGAAGCCTGTGGGATTATCCATACAAGCAGAATCCTTAGGGCATCACAAACATCTTTGCATAAAGCAAGACCAGCTGTCAGAAAGGAAGAATAATTTTCTCTAGTGTTTGGACTTCTTAGCCATAAAGAAAGCCTGCCTAGAAATGTAAGGCATGACTGTGTACAACGGGAGGCAGGGGTCAAATAAATGCTGCATATTTTGAATTCCACAGGAAACACCCTTCCAAAGGACACCACTCACAAGCTTCAGGGACAGTACTGATTAAAATGAAAAAAGAAAATACAAAGACAGAAGCAGTAGCAGAGGAAGTCAACATATTCTGAGCTGGCTGTGACCAATCAAGTTAGTACATTGCCCCCTGTAAGCTGGAAATTCAGTTTTCCCTCAGCCCAGCTGACTACACGCACTTTCCCAGTCTACTGCAATGGAAAGTTCAATCACCTCCAGAAAGCAAGTAGCAATCCCACAAAATGATATATTCATGAAATACCCCAGATAATTTTGAGACCACTGTTCTAACTTGTTTGAGACACAGCCTTGAAATCTTTGTTTCAAGACATCTTTAGGCTCCCAGTGAGGTCTAGGGGGTTATTTGAAAATATAGATATTAGAGGCCATGTGAATATGGTTGGTATTCCACAATATCTGTCCTAAGGCTACAAACCACCAGGCTATTCCATCTGGCAAAAAATTCTAAAGCAGCCATTAAACTCAGACCTCACTGAAGTAAAAAATGAGAGAGGAAAAACTCAAACCCTCCAAATGTTAACATGTTCAATGAGGTTGGAATGGCTGCATTTTGTGCACTGTACATTTGCATACTAGAGCATACATCTAAAAAGAGAAGAAACACAAGGAAAAAAGGGAAGAAGAAAAGACCTGAGGGCCAAAAAAAGAATAGCTTAGTCTGAGGATCTCAAAAGACACAGTGACAAGATCCAGATACAGGGAGCCGAAGGAGTTCTTCAAAGTCAGGGTGAGAAAAGCACTTTCTTTCCACTCAAGATGATATTTTCCACAAATCTACAATGCATTATCTCACATGCATAGACCAGACCCTGGCAAACTGAGTTAGATGTAGGGGTGTGGGAAGAGGGTATGCATGGCAGACTGACAGCCTGAGCACACCAGTTGACTATCAGTAGTTCACTCACCTGCCACTTGCAGTACCCTCCACCCAGGAGGTACTTCACATGAAAGCAAATGAGGTGTTAGCTGACTTAAGCAGTGCAGAGGTCACTGCTGATGAAAGACTTGTGAGCAGGAATTCAAAGGAGCAGCTTGACAGAAATGCAATGGCATGACAGGAGCAAAAGGAGTTGAGCATGCTACCTGTATCTATTCCTGAAAAACAGTACAGAGGGAGGTGAAGAGGCTCAGCTGTTTTGCATATAACCTAAGGAAAGAGGACTCAGCAAAGGAGGACTGAAGAAATCACAAGTAGGTTGTCCAAAAGAGATGATAGCAGCAATGTGCTTTCTGCTGAGCTTCTTCCTACCATTTGCTGGGGTCATATGGTGCCAGCGTGGCATCCCCACAGCTGTGGTCCTGCATGACACCTTGTGTGCTGGCACAGGGGGCTCATTATATCTGCAACCAGAACTCACGAGGAGAGAAATCACAGAAGGAAACTGCTGCTCAAACACACCTATTTTCTTGAAAACGGTGGGAGCTGATAGGTGAGCATGAAGGGTAAGAACAAACTCTCGGGCACACTTTAGAACAAGGTAAAGCTTAGGTCTGCTTGGAAGTTTTCTGTTGCTTTTATTTAATGATAGAGAACAGGGGTGTCAGCTAGTTTATGTATTCAAGGAAAGGGCTGATTTCTGTCAAAAAGCTTCGTATTTTTAGGAAGAGGCTTAGAAGATGAAATTTTTCATGTGACTGAAAAGACTGCAAACACTTCTTGATTGCTCTTAATGTTGCCTCAGTGTAAAGAGCTGCCAAAATTTTCTGTATTGCCTCCATGATTGAGTACAGAAATGAACCACAAGCCAATGAAATCTATTTTAAACAAAGCCTTGTAGTCAGCACTGCCAAAATCCATCTTTATCATTAAAATAATAAATAACATTGACAAAATATGCAAAAATAGTAAAGATCTCTCTGTTATGGCCCATCTCAGGGAAAATATGTGTCAAAATACCTGAGTGACCTTTTGAGAATACTTTACGCTAAAAAAGTATGAAGCATGAAATTGAAATCATATCCTGCTCCTTAGTTAGTGTCACTGTGTAGAGATAAGAACCAAACTACTTGTTTTGAGGTCTGGAAAAGAATGCAGGCAATAAATATCAGCTTCCATTATTTCTCCTTAAAGAAGCAGTGCAATATTTCAGCCTACGAATCTCAAGCCACCTTCAATTCTTGCTAACGGCCAAATCTAATCTAAAGACTGGGGACATGGATGAAAGCAGGATACAATTTCTGTCTTATCCTAAGGTCTATACCAAGAATAGCCTTCACTTGATCCAGAACAGCTTATGGCTCCTGGACTTGAATACCTTCCCTGTTGCTCACTTATATCCCTTGCTTGCAGAAAATCAGGTTCCTGCTGCCAATTAGGTTCATCATCATCACTCATCCGCAGAGTCTTACTAATCTGAGAGACTTTCATTACTCTGTGTGCATGGCTACCCTGAGCTTGTGTTTAACCTCATCTCTGCCGGGTCATGGTAGAAGAGTACACATGCCTCTAGGGATATGGTGGGGCAGGAAACTGAGGGGTGAATGGGTCAGCAGAAGATGCTTCTTCTCGGCTCCATTGTGCTTTATGTCATGCCTGCTACCATGAGATCTGTATGCCTTTTTTTTTTTTCTTTTTTTTTCTTTTTTTTTTTTGAATAGCACCTTTATTTTCCCAAAGAGTATCTAAAAATGCCAGGATTTGGTATAAATAGTCCAGTCCTGAAATGAAAAATTATGTTCGCCATTTTGTTTCTTGTTTACAAAGTAGTAGAGTTTAACTGCTGCCGCTGTACTAGGTTGCTGTTGCCTAGCTCATGCCTCTGTCCTAGAATGATGTTTACTGATGGGTCAGAAGCAGCAGACTGCTATATTCAGCCATACACTACATTATGTATGGCTGAATGGAGACTCTTGAGTCTTGTAGCTTGGCTTCTTTGAAATCCACGGCTGGCATCTCTTCTGCTTTCATACTTCCCTTTCCAACATCTTAACTCTAGACTATTTCCTCCTTTTGTGAAAATGGAGAGTGCAATTACGAGGAAAGAAAGCTTCATTCTACCTGATTTTGAGCCACAGTGGAATAATGCTTCCAAGCAGCTTTTGCTCACTGAGCCTCCTGAATAGCTCTGTCACTAGGATGAGGAGGCCCCATGCAAAAAGGAAATAAGATGCAAATATTCTCAGATGCATGAAGTAACTCTTTCATTATGCTCAGCAGGTCTCAGGGGTGTTCTTTGTAAAAGAGAGATGCCAGTTTTTATGCAGATAGATATCTATGTAGACACCCAACCCTCCCAGACAACCTGCATGAGATAGTTGCTGTCTGAAATGTGCAAGTTCCTTTCAGTTACCTCCCTTGTTCTGTACTGATTTTCCTAAAGGTTTTTGGTTGGTTGGTTGTTTTTTTTAATGTGCTTGCCCTTGGGCTTAGACTTGCTAACCCATTCTTAGGTCTGGGTGAGTTGGTTTTGGTTGTACTGCCACTGAACATCAACATATACTAAATTATTCAGATACAGAAGTGCTTTCAGAGAAAGAGGCTGCTGCCATCAGATGGCTGTCACAGTTTACAGGGAGGGAGTTCTCACATGGTAGACAAATCCTTAAAGGAATAGAAAAAAACAAGAAAAGATGGAACATTGTAGTAACTCAAAGGGCAGGGCTTGACATTTGTGGGGAAAAGAGATGTAAACCAAAACCCTGAACAGAGCTTGTTAGATTCATTTTAGTATCTCTTCAGCTTTTGCTGCATGCCAGCAATCCCTGAAAAGAGTGAGATTTAAATGAAAAGTACAATTTTGTCCTTTTCTGTTTGTAAAGATCCAGTCACTGCCCTATCCCCACAAAATGATATGAAAAGGAATCCGGCTTTAGGGCTTCCAGCACAATGGACCCATTTAGCAGCCAGAATACCACGTGCAGAGTCCAGTCCTCCAATTTGTCTCTGTTTCCAGTTGGTGCATTAAAGTGACCAGGTCTGTCAGGGTGATGATGCTGAACTCATTAGCTTGGGATGGTGGTGTACTGCACAGTCCCCTTTTTTCCCCTCTAAGTGGCCATCTGAAATTTTGAGATCCTTGTTCTTTCATGTGTTGTGGACTTACTATTTAGAAAGTTAAGTTGTTTCGGAAAGAAAAAGTCATACTTTTCTCCAGGTGTAGGAGGTTTATTTTCCTATGCCACAGGTAATGTGAAAACTGATGTTGGTTACTTGGGCAGCACCGTGCTAGGTCTCCTGTGTTTTGCCACCCTCACTTTCTGCTGTTACTTTGCCTCTCAGGTTTACATTTATACTGCACCCACTGAGCACAAGTCTATGGGCCAACCTGGGGAACCCAAGTAAAAATAGCTCTTGAAAATCTGATTTTGGATTCTTCTTGCAGACTGTCCAGCTGTTCCTATTTGGCTTTCCATTCCCTATATTGTTTCTGTGTACTTCTTGTTTATGGGTTTACGTTTACTTCTGTTTTGCTCTGATTAGCAGCAGATACCTTGGTTTGTTCACTGATATTTGAATGAGATAATCCCTTCTATCTAGGATTATTCCCACTGCTGAATGCACTGGAGTCTACTGGCTGGGTAGTTTCCTTTACTACCTAGTTACAAAGCCTAGTTACATGGCTTTGGCCATGTAACAGTTAGTCAACCTATTTTGCTCTGGCTGCCTCATTTCTGGAAGCTTGCTTCAGACTTCATTGAGTTTATTGCCTACACTGTGTCAAATTGCAGTTCATTATTGTCGTCATTTTATTAAAATAGTCCCTAAGTGCACCAGATTCTGAATGCTTGACTGCAATATTCCACGGAGATCTACTTTATTTTTATATTGGTCCAAGCCAACAGTAAAGCTGCCATTAGTAGCCAAACTAATGCCTCTGTGAAGTGCTGCCATGCTTTCCCAGTGCCTGGCATTTAGTCATTGGCTCTTGAATGCTGTGTCACCATACTGGGTACATATTGCTTTTGCATACCAGGGGTAAAATGCACTTCTATTGAAGAGGAAGCAACATTAAAACTAGCTGAAATCCAGTTCTATTTTTAGAGCTTAATGCATTCTTTATAAGTTTTGTGTTATCCTTTCTGATCTGAAAAGGAAAGCAATGCATTTGGCCTTTATGCCATATATTAAACCCTCGAGTGTTAAATAGAAAAGGGAAATGTGTATGAGTCGATAAGTGATCTTTAACATGTAAAACATGCTGCTTACATTCTTCAGATCTATAATAGAGATACTGTCTGGTTCATGCATAGTGCAACAATTCAAAAGTTTGTGTATTTTAATGCCAAGCTCAGAGGGAGATGTTATAATGAAATGCAGATTCCTGAGAAATTTACAACAAAGTAGGAGAAAGTCAAAGAGAAACTGGAAACAGCATTTGTGATTAGTAAGGTGTAACAATTTACAGGGCTTTTGTGATTCTAGGCCGGTGTTGTGAAGTAGAAGCAAAATACAGAAATTTTAGCATTTGTGTCCTGTTGATATTTTATGGTTTCATACAGCCTCGGCAATAACACTGTGGAGTATTTTAGAGTTTGTCATGCCTTTATGTTGAGCTTTTCCAGGGTAAGTGGGAAAACACGTGTATAATAGTGTTTATCTTGTGTGTGAATGACTGTTCTCAAAGTATAGGCATACTGAGAATCTCAGTTTAGCGCAAGTGAAGCTCTTTATATAATCATGTCTGGATATTTTTAATAGCTCTTGGTAATATCTTATCCCCTTCTACTCTAAGTATATTTGAAAACCCTCCAAGTGCTCCAGGAAAATGCTTTGGAGCACAGCTATATGCATAACAACTTCAGGTATTATCAAGAAAAACTTTAGATAATAAAAGAAGTTCAAACCTTTGACTTCCCAGTGCTCTCTCCAATTAAGACCCTCTGGTTTCATTACAAAACTGTTACGGATGACTAAAGATATGCAACTTATTTACCAAACTCACTATAAGGGAATTCATTTTATTAGCTTTTTGAGACAAAGCTTAATCATTGAGTAGGGCTGGTGAGCTGAGTGTGAAGAAACAAAATCATGACCTCAATCATATTAGCATGATCCAAGTGAATAAACTGGCCAAATCTAGTGTTTGAGGCCCTGCCTCAAGCAAACAGAATCAAGCTATTAATGTAAATAAAAAAGTTAAATTTGTTTGACAGGTCAACATTGAGATTAATCAAAGAGCAGAACCTTATAAGCATAATTTTGCTTCCATATCTTCTAAAAAAAATTACAGTCATAATAACAGATTCCTTTCCCAGAGACTGATTTTACAGCAACTCTAAGTAATTACACACATCTGGTGATAACTTTAAAAACTGCAGTTATAAAAGGAGCTAAACTAATGACTACAGATTCCCTGTGCTATAATAGATCAGGTTTTGGAGCCATATGCCATTGTGACACCCTTTAAAGGACAAATGCTGCTGCAAATTTGGAAAGACTCAACTGTAAACTTACTTATAACATCGTTATTATTAACATCTGTGTTACAGAGATCTTAATTTCCCCAACGGTGGAAAAGCAGCATGAAAGATTTTGCTGCACACCTCTAATTAAGTTCAACCCAATTACAAGCAGTGTTGTAAGGTAGAAATTTCACATCACAGTGTCCTTGAGTGGACTGATAGTTAATCATAGCAGATGGATTTTTACAGTAGTTATACAAAACCCACCCCCCCACAAATATACACATATGTTTATATTTGTATAAAGACCAGTGATATACATTGCAAAAATGTGTAAAGTAAACATTTTTCATCATATAGTGCAGAAATCTGTCACATGATCTTGGCTGGCTCATCCACTTGGCTGGCCTGACCATTAATCCATCTTCCCTGCTCAACTCAAACATCCCAGACATGTTAATAGTGTCATACAGCTGTCATTTTTTAAGCAATCCATCAGAGTTTCCTTTCTTCCCCAAAACAGACATTCCCTCCTCCCTTCAAAATTTCAGGGATGGTGTTCAATCAAGACAACGTTAGGTACTGGATTAGTGGCAGAATTAGCATTCAGTACTTCTCCAGCCAGCACACAGAGAAATGGGGACCTCGGGAGCTGTGTGCTTCTGCCCTAACAAGAGGGTTTGTCAGTGCTTGTGTTTATTCCCAGTTATTTATCTTGCCATTACACTCTTATCTGAATGCCTCACAATCTTTTGGGTCCTCAGAGCAACCCTGTGAGATAAAGGACTATTGTCCACTGTCACAGACTGGGTAACTCGAGCCAAAATTTGCAAAGGCATTTGGTACATTGTCTGCCGGGTCAGAGGCAGACAGGGAGAGATGGAAAGAGGAAAAGGTTACCAATTTTAAGTTTTTTAACAGTTCAAATGCAGTCCTAGGCCTGACCTCAGTATATTATGAAACTGTTACCTATGTACCTGTCAGTGAGAAGAAAAGAATTGGCATTGGTTAGATGATGCCTCGCTTGGTCACCATCACTACCTCGCTTGGGTACTCAGGGCTTTGGGCTTAAACCATTTCCATCCTGTGTTGGAAAGGTGGGTCCCTGAGGAGACAGCAACATTAGTGTACTTCTCCTGGAGCGTGTCCTTTCTTGGCTCGCCAAGGTGTGCCATACATGTCTTGTGCTTCTTAGCTATAGGAATTTTATGTGTAGGAATTGTAAGAGCTAGCATCTCATGGCATATTAGTCAGTTAGCTTGTCCAAGAGATCTGGGAAAGGGGAAAGAAAGGGAATCTGCATGACTTTGGGGCTGTCCTCTGAACTAGATTTGAGGCATCAGGCTTTGGAAGTAGAAGTAGAGGCAGATCAGCTAGGCGAAATGTCTGACTTAAGATGCTGACACATACTTTTATGATATGTGCAGAACATAAAATGACCTTGTGCATGTATCTTTGTTTGTGTCTGTTGGGCAGATCTGGCATTTGGAAAGACCTGTATAAAAATTCAGTATTTACATTTTACCTTACAGGTAATAAACTCATTTCCACGTCAGGACAAAGTCCTGCCATACAGTAAATCCCCGCTTCACTGGGGTCATGGCAGTGGGGTAATAAAACAGAAAATAATTAAAACTATATTCTAAAAATGTTGTTAGACTATTTATTCTAAAGTACCTCCCCAAAAAGTCAAGCATCTTACTAGCATCAGTCCAATTACAGGACCCAGAGGGAAGGGAAACTATAAGTAATAATTTTAGAAATACCCCCATCATGCACTGTGTGTGTCCCTGATCCAGGAAGACCCCAAAGTGCATAAGTCTGGAATACAGTATCTGGCTCATTCCCAGGCAGAGAGCTGCAGATTCACTGAGAGCCTGACAGACACACTGCAATGCATATATCTAAAAGCAGCACTAGTGGCACTTAGCTATTCAGATCTGATTCACAGAAATAATTTGGGTTCAGGAGAACAAAAATGGCAGACATTTTGGGGATAAATCCTAAATATCATTGAGGCTCTGGTTCCACACCTCATTGGGATGATTTCTTTGTTATTATCGTTCAGTGTAATGATCTACACCCTGGTTCTTGCTATGACCTTAAGAGCCATATAAGTTCATAGAATGATTAGTCCTGGGTGAAACACTGGACTTGTACAGTCCACAAGACCACAAGTGTACATAATTTTTTTGTAGGATGTGGCCCCAGGAACAGCACTCATCTGTAATGACTCTAGTGGCTTTCATTATAAAAAGGGATATTGTCTGGTGAATATTTTCTGTGATGCTACCAGACAGTGCAAAAGGTACTCATCTGTTTATGCTTTCAACTCTATTCAACGAATCGTTACTGAAGGAGTTTTTTTCCCTTCATTTTAGTTCTTAACTTTCCTTGCTCCAGTTTGAAGTAGCACAGAGGAGAGAGGAGTCACTTAGCATTGGAGTTTTGGAATCAGCTCATGTAAATCTCAGCAGCCAGCCGGCAGCTGACATCTTCTAATGAGAATGATCCTTTTCTGCAGACAGCCAAGTTCCTTCTTCTGGGTTCTGCTGTTGCCAGCATACTGCTATAGAAAGACTCTCAGGGACAAAAATAAGTTAGAAAATAGTAGCAAGAAAGGAAATAGTATTGGCTGCAAACCTGTCAACCTGAATCAGATGTTAGCTTCCCTTCTTGCTTCCAATTTAGTAGAAATATGCTAAAGATTTGAAAATGTGACTTTTCATCAAATATGATCCTATTTTTCATTCCCTGAGTTAAAAAGTGCTATTATATTAGTGTTCTCTCTTTTGAATTTCTAAAGTGAAAGAAAAATGTCTTGTTTTTAATAGGCTGGAAACATAACGGCATGATGGTCATTTGCACCTGAAACTTCCTTTTCCTCTCACTTTCCTTCCCCCACCCCATTCAAATCCACAAAGGCCTTTTTCCTGTCAGGCAGAGAGCTTTTTGTGACATCAAATTGTTTTTTGCAGGTACCAATAATTCTGCCTATTGCTAAGCTTTCAAAATATTAAACGGGGTCATATTCTTTATATGCCTGATATTATTATTATTATTAATTTTAGATTAAAAAAAACAAAACACCCAACACAAAACTGAAAGCTCCATGGAGGGGCAAGGATAGAAGTTGTTGTCTGTATAGATAAATGCCTCTTGCTTTTTCCATGAAATCCTCTGTCTCACTGCTCCCTTCAGCACTGCAGACCTGGAAGCATGGAGCACAACTTACCAGATTTCCCGTGATGTTTGGAGGTCTCCTTAGGCTGAAGCTGTGAGAAGCAGGCAACTTGAGTGGGAAATTCAGCTCATTTTTCTTTTTTCTCGACACAAGTTACAAGTACTTCAGGTCTCGGAGAATTGCCTAAAATTATGACACAGGTGCACCTCTCTTGGCTGGAGACAAAAGGCAGATTAAAAATGTAATTTAAACCCCCTTGTGATCTTTAACCTAATGTCTTAGTTGTCTTTTTGGGAAGTGGGTGAGCCAAAAAGAATCCACAAATTATTTTGGAGTGCTTGGTTTGACAGATCTGAGCAGACTGGTAGGCAGATATCTGATGTTTAAAAGACATAATACACTAGAGAGAGCCACAACTATGTACATACCACATAGAGAGGGAAGCTGGTTGGAGGACCTGTGTTCTCTCCATAAATTGCCAAAGGGAATGAAATTCAGAGTAAATGCTCAGACTTTTTGATTAAATCAATCCATTGCCACTACCCAATGCATCTTGTGTTCTCTTTTATTGCAGCACATTACCCAGCAATAGTTGGTACCATAAACGATCTATACAATCTTCTGGAGCTCTGGGTGAAGTAAGGACAGGCTAGTCTCATTATCTTCAAATTTCCCTACTTTTTTAACTTCAGTCAGGCCTTTAACATCCTTTTAAATGCCTATTTTTACATATATTTATTGTATAAGAAGATAAAGGAATTCATTCTGGAGATGTTTAAATAATTGTGAATGACGTGGGTGTAGAGTAAAGCTGCAGTGGATGCCTTGTAAAAATGAAATTGCTGTACAGGGGACCTACCTGTGATGGAAGAAATAGAAAAGGATAGACAGCAAGATTCCTATGTACTTTTACTCTTCTGTTCCCTTTTCTCTATTCATCAATTTGCCTGGTGGGGAACAGGCCATTGTTTAATTTAGTGATGCAGTCTACTAGCCCTGCTGTCAGGACTTGTGGACAACATCATAAATTAAAACTACATTTGGGGAATTGGTGCAACAGGCCACAGGGTAGCTTCAGGCTCTTCAGGCAACACAAGAAAAACTGAGAAACTAAGTCATACTCAATCTTTCTCCCTTTCAAAGGAACACAAAAATGTTTATATTGTCCTTTGTCATGTTGTTTTAATGCAGTAAAAACCCAATAATCAATCCTATATATGTGGCACACAAGATATTATATGCAGGCACTCAGAGCTGCCCAAGTCCTCGCTTCTCTGGAGGTCTCTGGAGTTGCACAGACAGCCTGTCCACTTCCCTCATCCCCAAAACGTCAGTGAAAAATGTTTCATAAAATTATAAGCTCATTTAGATTGGAGGCAGACAGTCTTCCTGGCCTATTGCCCATCACAGAAGTAAACAAGAGACACTGCAGAAAATTGCTGGCTGTAAAATACACACACACACAGATAGGCATGTGTGTACACTTTTGGAAGAGGCAGCTAGACCTTTCAGCCTGTCTTTATCAGTTCAGTAGTTCTGAAGAAAACCAGGCAAGACTTTTAGCATCAATAGCTGAATGCCGAATGCCAAGAGCTTGTGTAGCAGTTGCACTGTGTATTTTCTGGAGATACTGGGAAAACAAAACAAAGACAGAATTGCAATGTGCATATATGAACATACATACATGTGTGTATCTGCAAGACCTTTGTATTCCTGCCTTCCACCCTGTGACTTAAATAGCTGTGCAGTTGATGATGCCAGTACAAGCACTAATAGAAACTACTCCCAGAGCTGGGATGCTCGCAGCATCACCCTCCCACTGATGTTTCCCAATATCTGCACATGGGTTGGATGCCCACAGCCTCGCCTTTCCTTGAGGCTCTTCCTGGATTTCCATCCAGTCATGATGCTAGAGGAATTCCACTCCTAATTCTGAACAGTTAAGTTTTTCATCAAACCAACTGTGAGTCCTTTACTTTCCTATTAAGGTGGGCTTGGTTTTGCCAGAGGCAGTTCTGTGAGGATGGAGTTTTTTCAAAGGAAGCCAAGTCCAGGAGGATGGGTCTCAGTCCCCCTGAGACCCCTGCCCACTTCATCAATCTGTAGGCTATATTTTGATATTCCTAGCCACTGGAACTCAGGACCATTTGCAATTCCATACCCAGCAATAATGCAAAGAAGAAAAATGGGAGGTTTGTATGGGATGACAGTAAAGTAGGGTCAAGTACGAAAGAAAAGTAAAGGCCTCTTTGCAAAGAATGGCTGTTCAGCCTTTGTTTTGCAAAGATTCATGCCCACACAAGTCCTTCTTTAGAGCAGAAGCAGACATTTCTGGAACGACAAACTATTTGCAGCTTTGAAGAAGTGGGGTCCTGGTGGACGCCAAGTTGAATGTGAGCCAGTGATGTGTCCTTGTAGCAAAGAAGTCTAATGTTATCCTGGGCTGCATTAGGCAAAGTATTGCCAGAAGTTGATGGAGGTTATCCTTCCCTTCTACTGAGCACTGGTGAGGCTACGCCTGGAGTACTGTGTTCAGTTCTGGGCTCCCCACTACAAGAGAAAGATGGACATACTGGAGAGAGTCCAGCAAAGGGTCATGAAGCTGATTAAGGGACTGGAAATAAATAAAATGTGCTGCTTAGACCAGAGGGGGTTCTAGGTCTTCCTCTTTACACAACAAGGGTATGCTTTCCCCACCCCTGTATAGGGCAAGGAAGACTTTGTGCCACTGTTGCTTTGTTGATGGAATCAAGAAATGTTAGGAGTTTTCACTTTGCTTTGGTACTGGGGGATAATCCTTAATTTACAGCAAGGTATCTGTTCTGCCCTCCCTTGCAAAGTGGGCCATGATATCCCTTCAACAGACTAGCTCCAATGGGGCTAACATCACTGAAAGTGACTGTGGCAGCCAAATGGAATTGTGGCAGCAGTGCAGGCCAAACGCTAAATAACATTTACAAAAACTATATAAAGTGTCTGGGCCCCAAGGCAATGTGGTAGACAGCATTTGGCAATTGCTCTTTTTAAGGAGGTATATTTTTAATGGTATTTTTATATCATGCAGTTATTGCAAATATGAATTGCTCACCAGTGAACACTCATCTTGCAAAGATTCCAGCGCTGACTGGATCTTACTTTCTCATATAAAAGGAATATATCACAGAAAAAAACAGGACTATCTCCCACATGGTCAGATTTTAGCAGAAATTAAAATCTTAAATATCTCCCATTTATTGCTCTGTTGTTAACCAGTGAAGTTAGGGAGCCTGGAAAGATGCCAGTTAGCAGCTAGCATATTGCCTATTCTTGTTGTTTTTAAAGACAGATTTCTTTAGCTAGGTAACTGTGTTCATGCAGGATTATCTTGAACAGGACAGAAAAACATTATATCGTATCTTTACCATATTATCATTTAAAATTCAGGAATGTCTTGGGGTCTCAGCCAGACTGGGGCTCTATTGCATAAGGCCCAGTGCAGACAGAGAGTCTATGAGCAGTCACAGGCTTTGCAGTTTTAGTCTGAACATTTTTTTTTCTGAAAACCAAAGCTGCCACATAGAGATTACTGCCTGAAAATCTCACTTTATTTTTAAAGGAGTGTGTTTCTCGCCCACAGTGCCTGGAAATGAAAGTCCTAAATGCTCTAGCACCAGAACACATATAAAAAGACTGTAAAATGAAATTGTCTGCTTTCATGGTGTTAAGTCAATCCTATGATTGATTGGGGAAAGGAAGGGATGTGAGGAAGGGAAGGTGTTATTCAGGGTTTCTGAATGCTAGAGCTGGGCAGAGCTGCAGGTTGTTGTTCCTCCTCTCCATTTCAAAATTTAGTGATTTTAAGCAGACACCATCTTAATCAGACCATCTACAGCCACAGAACAGGCCAGTAAAAACTGGTTCTGTAGACCAGCATCTGTAGGCTCCTGCGGCAGGACATCACAGAACACGGGTACCCAAGGATGTCCAGGGATATTTCACATGCTGAAAAATACAATTCATAGAGCATCGTACTGGAACATCCCTGCTGCTGGTCTTTGTGAGAGTTGTTTCTTCAATGTTCATTCTATTTTACTGCAGCTTTGGGTTGCCATTCATCCAGCACTCACGACAGATTTAAGCAAAACCGTTGCAGTTCACTGTGTGAAACACTAGTCCATGTTTCTAGCATAATCAAGACACAAATTAGCTTGCAGTCACTCATAGTCACCTTCATTTCCTCAACTTGGCCTTGTGAGTGTACAAACTAGCTTGATACCAGTGAATTTTTCCCTAGGTGTAAACTTCCTGATACTCATTCTCTACATTATTGCTACCATAGCAGTTCTCAGGCATAACGAGAGACTCTTTTATTTTCTTTACTGCTCTGAAGATGCACCGTATTGGTATTTCCCGGGCCTCTTGATTCAGTATTGAGGCTCCACAGTTAAGAGAGAAAAGGCTTCCATATGTTTTGCTTTCTGACAGACTCCTTTGGCCACTGCTCAGAAAAACGTGAGTTATAGCCAGGCACCAAGCCAGTATGGCCTTCAGGTCAGCTGGTATGGACTCTCCATGACTAAGTCAGAGCTGAGGGAGGCTCTGGAGGTAGAAAAGTTATTTTTCATGCAAATCCCCTTGTGGGTCTTATCTTAAGAGTTAAACTTCACTATCTGAGCAACAAGGTTAATCCAGTAAATTGGGCTTGAAAAGACAAGATTTAGGTAAATGAAAGGACAAAGCAAGCTACTGCGAGCAGATGGAACAAAAAGGAGAGAAATCTCATGTCATATTCTTTTGGAATTTATGGATCATTTTTCTGAAATGAAATAAATTTTTGGAAGTCTTTGAAGTTTTCCTTATTCTCCCTTCTAAAGAAAAAAGAATGCTAGTTTACATTTCTAACAAAACAAAGCTTTTTCTCCTTTTTGTGGTCCTCCATAGATTTTAGAGCCTTTCTTCTGTCATTTTGTTTGTTTGTTTGTTTGTTTGTGGATGGTTTTTGGGGGTTTTTCCCCTCTTTGTATCCTTCTGACTGTATTTCTCTGATTTTTTTACTCATTTTTAAAAATCTTTCCTCACTTCCTCCTGGGCTGGAAAGCAAGTACTGTCCATCAACGTCATCAGCCAGTTTCTTGAATGCTGATCTCTAAGGTCTCTAAAGGCTCTTTAGTACTGGCCTGAACATTGTGTCTATAAGAATGGTCCCATGATATTGCTTTCCTCTGAGGAACCGCTTGTGATCCCCTTCAATGGTGCACAGAAAGAGCCATGAGCTTTCATCCTGAAACGGCTGAGCCTTCATGGGACCAGGAAACTGCAAAGAGCATGAGGTAACTGTGGAGCTGAAGGTGGTAACTTTTCTGTTTGCACATCAGAATGAAAATGGGGAACACTTAATACCTACCAAGAGAAAGATGAACTGGACAATATTCTATTCATGTCCATTTGTTCTAGGTTTCTGTTTGTTCTCCACCATTTCATTACCTAAGTTTTTCCTTATTGTCTTTTCAGAACAGCAAACCAAGCTAAATATTGATCAAGGGACCTGTTTCTTTACTCTCTTCTTACTAGAGTTACAGTGTCCAAGGGCACTATTCTAGCTGAGCAAATCACCTGATTAATGTAGTTTTGATTAGTGGCCTGTAGAAATGGCATACTGGGTCCTGCCCTGCATCATATCATTGATGTTAGACCAGCTTAATCAAAACCCATGAGAAGGAGAGCACAACAGGGTGTTCTTTCCTCTGGCATTCACTTCTCTTTCCTGTCATTCAGCAGTTAAGGGACTTCCCGCAGTGTAGGCTGTGCTGGTTTAATAGCCACTAGTGAAAGGAAACCACATCAGTGCCAGCATCTAAGCAAAAGTCCCCTGGGTTCCAGCACGCTTCCATGCATGTTTAGCTTACACAGGTGGGGGTGGAAACCACCCTGCTTGTTTGTAAGATGACCTGGTGATCTACGAAGGTCTGCTCTCCCAAATCCATCACCTGGTGTCAAAGTCGGATGACATCTCCTCTGCCACAGCACACCCACACCAGCTGGTGAGTCATTCCTGTTTGCTCTCACAGGGCCACAGGCTACTTGAACAGCTTTTCTCCCTTTCATGGGGCAAGGAGTGGCTGTTTGGTTTCTTAGCAGCATGTTTGGGTAAAAAGGGGAGCTGTGTGTAGAGAAAGGAGCTTATTGTAATTTGTGTTTGCACTGAAAATTTTGAAAGCGCAGTGCAAACAGGGACATCAAATATAAGCTATATCTCAAATATGCTCTTAAGTCTGAAAAGTGTGAGAGAGATATGACCTCTACCTTGCTGGATGTTAGCGTTGCTAACAGGGCTAACATAATGTTTGCAGTTGTGTGTAGACATCATGATGGATGGTATATTTTCTGGTTAAAATGTTCTTTTTTTTTTTCTTTCCCAACATAAAACTTTGCCTCATTTAATCTCTGATTATACCAGATGTTTATCCACAGTGTACCAAATTGCACACTGTAGATGCTTTTTCTTTTTCCTAAGGAAACCATGAAAGACATATGAGAAGCAAGCAAGAATATAAATAATACAAAATTCAGAAGGTAAATTCCTTCACTCTGAAGACATGCCTGATAAATATTAGAAGTATGCTGTGTAACTATATACTGTGTAACTTCCACAGAAGCAGAGCAACAAAACGGCTAAATCATAATGAAGTTAGGGCAGGACAGGACAAATAGCTGAGAAATGGCAGCAGGAAAATTAATCTGTGTAAAACTGCAAGTGTAAACCCACGAATCAAAGTAAGAAAACATCATGAGACAGAGCAAGATGTTAAAGAGATATAAGAAATGAATAATAGAAAAATCTCAAAAGGACGGTGGTCTAAGTTTACATGATCTGCACTTACATGCTTGAATAACTGTGACAATCATCATAGGGTTCTTCAGTCATGTAGCAGGGGTTAGCACGCGCTTTCAAAGCCCACAGCAAATATACATGAAAAACTACTGCTGTGGTTGTCCTAAGTAAGTGAAAGAGTTGGAGGAGCAGGCTTTGGCTCAGTTTGAATCTGTCCCTTGTACGTCTCTTCTGAGAAGAGCCTCTGGCTCCTTGTGTTGTGCCCCTCGAAGCATGCAGTTCATCTTCTTAGCAGTCTGTAGTTACTGAGCACTGACTGGCACTGTTTCCTCAGGGGATTATGAACCTACAGATTGTACATCTAGTGATTTTGACTGAAATGAGTAACGACTGGGAATGGGTCCCAGACCTCTTCACTTGCATTGTCTCATAAGACCATCTTCTATGTCAGCAAATAAATTAAGTTTAAAAAGAGAGTGAGATAACTAGTAAGGGAGCTTAAAGCAATGCAGAGAATCTGTTCAATTGAAGATAAATAGATCCAAGATAAGCATCCTTCTTGAACTAGAGAGAATTTTGGAATTAATATAGATACTCAATTCTTCTGAAATTTCTGTGAAATATTTTATGACAGAACCGATTCTGTTTTCATACAAACCTGAAATGACACAAAGCTTCCTTCCCGTTTTCAGTGCCAGTCTCTATTTCAATACTTCTGTGTTTGGGTGACCAGAAGGAAAGAGGAACAAAGAGCAGTTGCCTTTGAAAGCTTCTCAGTTTTACTTAAGACAAGCAGACACAGCTGTCTCAGAGTTTTCAGTATCATTTGTAGTTCCCTGTGCTTACTACAGGAAATTCCTTGAATATGACAAACACTGAAGTTATCTAACTGCAAATAGCAGCTATCATTGGCAACTGGCAAGTTTTTAAGAGACTGCTGCACAACTTTTCCAAACCTCACCCAGAACTTTATTCAGATTCAAATCATGGTCAATGGGCAAAACCAGTTCTTTACAGCAGACAAATGAAAATTTCTCATCCTATTCTCCCCTGACCTCAGCCTGGGAGGATCATTGTTCATCTCTGTTCCTGAGTTACAGGAAATGCCTTGGTAATTTGGATGTCTCTGTCACAGACTGTTATGAAATTCTGACATATGCAGGCTGACAGTAAAATGTAGCAGAAAGCCACATCATTGCTGACATCGCATGGGAAGAACTGAAGGTAAATCCGAAAACCATCCTCATTTGGGAAGTTCTGGAAGCACTACCACCTATCTGAAAATGCAGAGAGATGTTCACTGAGGACAGTGGGCTGCTCGTAACCTTCAAGCGATGTACCTCCTCCTCCAGGCACATGCAGGACTGCAGCGGACACACCAGACGTGCCTGCACTTGTTTATTGTTTCAGCCGAGCGCTGTGGAGACAGAGAAAGGCATAGACAAACTATGGAGACATTTAATTCTGTTTTGGGTCTTGTTTTGTTTCATGTTTTACTTGGGCAGACTCAGAAATTTCTTCCCTCTTTCTGCAGCGAGGGCCTCGATTTATAACAACATGGAAAGGCAATCATCTAGACCTGCCCCAGTTGGATTGCACACTATGGAAAGTGTGTTTAATTATGAAAAATTAAAGACAAGAGGGATATGTTTAGCCTAAGAATGCAGACAGTTTTTTGGCTGGAAGCAGAGATGAACAAAAAGGGTAAGAATTCTAGAACAATTGCAAAGGATTTATTTACATTTTTTAAAAGTCTACATATGTTTTCACTTAAAGCTCTTGGGAGGGTCATTTCAAATATTAGGACTCCTGGCTGTTCACATTCATCTCTACCTCTGTTCCCCCTGCTTGCGACTTGAACGTTAATATATAAACCGCAGCAAAAGGAAATGCCTGTCAGGTGTGACATATCCAGTGACACAAAAGCTCAGTCGCAAGAAACAAATTTTAAATTGATCAAGTACTGTGAGGCCTTTTAGTAAAATTTATTGCTGTATTTAGTACAGTTCAGGCCACAGGACCTTCCCAGAGAGTTTCTAGTCTTGCTGACAATGAGAAGCAAAACTTATAGTCCTAGGGTGTATTCTTTTGTGATGCCCTCACGCATCACAAAATGAGAAAAAAGATCTAAACTTTTTTTCAATAAGTTTCCTTTAAGTTTTTGTTTTGTTTTGTTTCTGCTTTCTGTACTATACCTTCAGTGTGAGTTACGCTTAATCTCCTCTTTAACACTCTAAAGCCTCAATAATCCTTACCCTGCCTTTCTGGAACACCAAAACCCGGCAGTATAGTTGATTTGCAGATTTGAAAGTGGGCCATTAGAGCTATTCATCACAAACCACACAGCACAGTTTAAACAAGAAGAGAGTGCAAATATATGCCATCCTGAGTCAGATTAAATGTCTGGCTGTCCTAATGGTCTGTCTCAGTAATGTAGGCTCCATGACCACTTTTCATGATAACACAGGAAAAAATCAGCAGAGAAGAACACTACAGCAAAGGAAGGGGATGGATTTCTTCAGCCAAATCTTTCTGCTTTTGGAGAGATGATGCTAATGTCACGGAGCTCTCAGGCTGCAGATCACCTGTGGAGCCCTGTGGAGCGGGGACAGGGATCAGCCTACCTATAGTTTACCCTCCCTAAAGAGCTATTATTACTATATAGCCACCTCAGGCTCTGAATGCAAACGTCAAAGCTCTTATCCACAGCTGGGTGTCTGGACTGCAGGGCAAGGTAGCTGGAGACTCTGATTATTGTCTGACAGCTCTGTGACAGCCAGAGGAAGAGGGACCAAGAGGAGGGGGCAGGGGACAGAGCCCTGCTATGTAGGTGATTTTGCCACTCTGGACCTCAGAAAAAAAAGGCTAAAGACTTAAAACTCCTTTCTGAGTGTTTTGAAGTTTCCATGCTAGGAAAGCGTTGTATGCCATTAAACAAAAAATAAATGCAAACTTTCCTGAGCACCTTGCTGCTTGGCATATGATGTGTGCAGACTCCAGATGACCAAGGAGCATTGTATTTGAATTTCAAACGCGAGAGAAGGATTCATGAAGTCATGGAAGAACAGACAGCTTGCAGCCATTGTGAGATTTCAGAAGATTTGTGGCAGCTTTTTAAACAGCAGAGCTTCATCGCCATATACATACACCCATATACACATGTAGTGTGTGCAGGAAACATAAGCAGTACCAGGACAGTGGTTTTACTGATGATTGTAGCAGATACAGATATCTTTGGTTGCTTTAAGTTCCACACTTCAAGCCCTATGGAGCCAGGTAGCTCATCTGCCCTCAGCTCAAGGATGGCATTTACCATCTGTGCATTTAGTACTGCAACTATACCACATAGTGCCATTGGAGTTTTTCCTTTAAAAAAATCAGAGTGGTACACCTCTAATTGCTAAGGAGAAATAATGGCAACATGAAGAATCGCCACAGTGTTGGTTTTGTCAGCCACACCTAGATAATCCCAACCGGTGAACTTTCTGTCCTGTCTCCAGGAATGTATGGCTCTGAGACAGAAAGCAAGCAGTGAATGCCAAAAGAGGCAGGTAATCACTTGGCAGCAGAATACTTTGGCTTAAGCTTTGAGACAGAAAATGGACATTTTCATGATAGTGGCATGCAGACAGAAGATTCCTTAAGGGAAATAAAGCTTGTTCTCAGTCTCTTCACAGGTGACAACCCCATCTGCTTTGTGCTTTGTGTTCTGCGTGCTTGTGTCTGTTGCATCTTCAGAAAGTAACGATTTAATGTAAAAATGGTTTCCAAGATATGAGTGAAGGGAAAAGAGGTAAGTCCTGTGTTCAGTAATGAATCAAATTATAATAAACTGCATCACAGCAAACATTAAATGCTCATGATTTAATACCACACAAAAAATGGAAATATAAAGAACATATTTAATTTGGGAAACTGAGGAGAAGACACATGAATGACTCAATTGAAAGAAATATAATATTATTGTTTTCATCGTTACTTGCTTTGTACTAGACAGGA
Source organism: Antrostomus carolinensis (assembly GCF_000700745.2). NCBI lineage: Eukaryota > Metazoa > Chordata > Aves > Caprimulgiformes > Caprimulgidae > Antrostomus > Antrostomus carolinensis. The sequence continues at coordinate 50,647 of NW_010329322.1, read as the reverse complement.
ATCCATTAACATCAAGTAAAGCCTATTTCTAATCCCCTTGCTAAGCCCCAACCCTCAACCCAGGAGAATTTGTATTGAAGCAGAAATGTGTCAATCATTTTGGCCAATTAAGCATAATAACAAACATGAAGCAAGAAAAAAAATGTGGGCGGTATTGCCAGAATAAGGAGAGCAGTGTCTACACATTTTGAAAGCTTGTGTAGATTATGAGGTTAGCTCAAAGAAAAATCATCTACAACTTGTCTCCTAGGTCCAAGGGATATTCCTGATCTATAGCTTATTCATTTCCTGTACTGATGACACACACGTTCAGTATGTAGCAAATGGTAACTGGATTACATTTCACACATATTTCCCTGAGTTTTTGTTTCCTGAGTACTCCCCATGCTTCCGTAGTATGTTTCAGGCTAACGGCAATTCAAATGATCCCTGGGTTTATCTGGAAGCTTGGGAAATAAATCAAGTGCTATTTGCATGCAGCAAGCTTACTAGATAACACTGGTAACAATGGTCTCGGTGATGCTCTTAGCTGACAAGGAGATGGTTAAGAAATTTCTGTTTGATTTTTAGCTGTTGTCAAAGCTTATCTTGTAAATGGTAACACATTTTCGTCTGACATCCAAAAGAACAATGTCACTGAATTGCAGAGGGCATCAAACGTTCTTCTGAATTTTTATTATTTTTATTGATGGCCTACTTTTCCTCCCTCTGCCTGCTCAGTGACCCTTCCACATTAATTGCATGGGCCTGCAGCAGGATTTTTTGCAGGAATTTATACCTAGCTCTACAGGTAAAGCAAATGACAGGAAACAGAAGCTGTGCAAATTGCCTCTGAAGGTGATGTACATGCACCCCCTAGAATGTACGGGCTTATGTTGCCATGCAATTAGGAAAGAAAGGTAAATTTTGAATAAATATAGTAGCCATAAAAAGTAAAACCATCCTGAGATTAGCTGAAGGTCTAGGCTCTCTCTCTCTCTCTAGTGATAGCCCAGCTCCTGAGGTGATCAAAATTCTGGGAGGAAAAGCCCACGTGCAACGTGTACGCATCCACAGCATCTCTTGGGGGTCAGAAAGCAAGCGGGAGAAGAAAGGGGGAAGCCTGGTTTGCTGCCAGCTCACATTCTCATTTTGAACAAATGTGTGTAAAGAGTTTAGAGTGAGTCCCTGTAGGCCTTGATAACAATGTTTGTCTGTTCAGCTTCAAAGAAAGCTGCAGAAGGACTGTGATGAAATCCGGTGCAATTGTCCCTTTCAAAGCCAAGAGTATATAGGTATATGTTTTTTTGCTGGAAAAGACTGATGACTAGGTAAGTGTGGGCCTGAACAGTCCTTATATTGAGGCATAATAAGCAATTTATCATTTCAGTTTAGGGGAACTCTGATCTGTTCTTTGCTTTCTAACCATGAATGGTAGAGGAGCAGGAGCCATTTCACTTGAGGAGTTCATCTCCACTTGCCCAGCCACAGTTTTTGACATATGTTTGTGCAGGCTGGTTGTAGGCTAGCTCTGATTCATGAATTATGTTTTTATTTTCCTTTTATCATTCCCTTTGGTTGAAGCACTGTCTATAAATACCATATCACCCAAATGCTGAGAAGGTGGAAAACAAGTTAGGAATGCTGCATGCAGGCAAATCCCTCCTGCTCTCTCCCTGTCTCCCCAGATAAACAGCCCATCTCTGGTTATCCATCGTAAAGTCATCGATACTTAAGCAAGTGGCTGGCAGGTACTAAATAATCAGAGGAGCAAGAAAGGCTTTGGGGGATACCAAGTCCCTCCTGCAGCCCGAATAGTACTGTTGTGCTTTGTGATGGTCATGAGCATGTCTGAGCTTTTTTGATACCTGGAAATGGCAAGTTTCACAGCTCATGCAAGACCCAGATGAAGCAGACTATACTCAAAGAGGATTTATTTATTTTAAACCTTTCTAGCTGTACCACCAGTGATGCTGACATTACACCATTAACTTGCTCTTCGCATTTTAATGTTAACTGTATACGCATCCTTTGCATAGCTGTTCAATCTAATCTACATTTGTTTCCAATCTTCCATTTGTTTCCATCCTTCTTTTCCCCTTTATCTTGATCTAGCTGGTAAATCAATGAGGCTGCTCTTTAGATTCAGAGTCTTTGGAGATTAGCATGACTGAAGAAAAGATTATATAAAAAGGGAGGGGGGAATCATTGCACTTTTACTGTGAAATACTGCCAAGGAACAAGCACAAAGAATACAGGGTAGCATATGTTTGGAAACTTTGGGATATACCTACACTGCAACTGGCAGTAATATTGAGCTTTAACCTGAGCTGGCTGGTAATGCTGAAGGTTTTGCACCATGGGCTTAACATGGTCTGCAAAAGCCAAGCTAGAATGCTAAGGATGTTCATGCCAGCTGAGGTAACCATCAGCAAGGCCATTTGTACTGGCACCAAAAATAGTCAGTTTGAAAGTTACTTGGCACGTGTCACCACAGTGAGCTCCTGTATACAGGCAGAGGCACAGCCAGCACTGACCTGCTTAAGAAAAACAGCACAAAAAACCCCAACAGCTTCTTGTAGGTGGATAGATGATGTACAGTTCAGCCTGTGGAGGGTTTGTGTGGTCTGTAGCTAGACTCTCCAGAGCCAGAGTTCAAATACAGCAGTGCTGTCTGGGGAAGCTGGTATTGCTTTTGATGCAGACAAAAACAAGAGCTTCAGCTTTTCAAGTTATGAGCTCCTCAACCTTCTGTTTACTCAGCATGCACTCAGTGTTAACATAAAATTCACTCAGGGCCTTAATCAAAGGCCACTGTAATCAATGTAAAGACTAGGAGGAAAGCAAGAAGATCTTCATCTTCTAAGGATATTTTGGTGGAAGCTGGGTTCCTAATTTCTTTAGGTGACTTGAACTGTGTTTAACCTTTGGGTTAGGTTGAAACAACTTCTCTCACTAACTAGTAAATAACAAAGATGTCATCAAAACCAGTCACTTTTGACTCACCAGCTAAAATGATCAGGTGTCCACCTAGAGCCCAGTCAACCGGATGAAGCAGCCTTTTGACTGAGGCTAGAGAAGACCTTAAGACGATGTCCAGTCTCTGGAGTTAGAAGCCTTAACTAGAGATCTACCTTCCTGTGCCACATGAAAAGTCCTGTGCATATCCAGCATTCATGTGGGAAATATTTCTTGGTGTATCTGGAGAATGCCTACCACAACAGCTACTGATCCCGACTGAGGCCTCATCATTGAGTTACAGATGAGTTATTGATAATTTTTCACTTGATGCCAGTGGATGCATTTCCTGTAGTGGATTTGCACAGCAACAGTGAATGGGAGCTGACATTTGGAAATGTAGCCCCTGCACCCATAGGACACATGACTCTGCCTGACAGTCAGGGTTGGTGAGCTTGGAAGCACAGTGCCAGTCTGGCTACACTGGGCATCCTGACAGGGACATGTGCATCAAGGCTCTCTGACTGTCCACACAGCAAAGCTCCCCTCCACAGGAAACCAGAAATTATGAGATGTATGGCACACACCAAACTGACAACAACACACCTGCAGCTGCACAATATTGGTAGAAGGTGAAGTGATCTTCGTGTCTCTTGGCTTTTACACACCCAGTAGGTCAGGCTCAGACCACCAAGCCCCAAAAGGCAGGGAAGTTTAACTCTGCTTCTGATGCTTTATACTTTTTTTTTTTTTTTAATTACAAACTTTAAGCGTGAGTAAAGATCCTCCTTTTTTTTTTGCCAGCTCATTGTACAGCTGTTCACTCATGCTGCGCAGTTGGCTGGGGTTTGGTGGTACAAGCTACAAACAATTTCAATGGCAAAAGGAAGAAAATGATTATCTCACCACTGCAGCAAAAATCCATTGACTGTGATGCAACAGCTCAGAAACAGAGTTGTTATAAGAGCAAGAACTGCTTTTGTAGCACTGTCCATGTGATCTTGCTTTCAAAAGATGTGTACTGCATATGTATGGAATAAAAAGCAAGTGAAAAAGGCTCTGAAGTTAGATCATGCAAGCCTTGAGGAGAAGGTGAAATGGATAATTAACTGAGGATTCATTCTTAGTATCATCTCTCAAAATTTAAACAAGAAAATGCTTGTGATGATAGTGCTTTTGCTTTACACACTGGATACCATCCACTATCACCTAGTACCCTTATCCTAGTACCCAAAACCCTGTCACGTAGTATCCATATCCTCTCAAGGGGCTGGATCATCAAAGCATGTAGAATGAGTCTTATCTAACAGAGCAGGACACCAGTTCTGTCCCTACTGAGCTTGTCCTCATTCAACTGAAGGCTGCAAGCTCTGCAGTCTTAGCTACATGGAACCTTGTCTACAGTACCACATCTGCCCATCCTATTCTCCTTTTGTTGTAGAGTGGAGCAGAGGGGATCTAGGGGATCTGAACCTGGGGTTGCCTAGATAGGGTGCTCTCAGCTCAACATTTAGTGCAGCTTTTGATGTCTCTGGACCACCAATATTCCCCTAAACACAATATATGCACACTCATAAACACAGTTTAGATTTCCCCAGAAGGATATCCTTTTTTCACCAGAACATCATAAACAGCAACTTGATAACACAAGCTCTCCTAGCTTCCCAGACTAACACCACTAAGTCATGCCCATTTCCCACTGCACAGGGCTCTGGTCCTTCACATTTCTCCAATCTTCTCACCTCCCTCCTGTCCAGTAAAACTGACATGTCCCAACTCTCAGCCTCTACCCATGTTGGGGTTGATGCACCGTCTCTCCCTATTACTCCATCATTAACCAGAAGTGCAGCCACCTAGGCATCCAGTGTAACCTTTCAGCATTGCTAAGTTCAAGAAAAGGCAGCTGCCTCCTTCCACCCTGTAACAGGAGTCTCAAATATGTGCAATAATTATCCTCTGGAAGTGCCCACATCTTTGCATTGACAAGAGCAGGCTATGTGCCGTGCTTCTGGATTCCTGAAGCTTGAGGAAGTAGATCTTATCCTTTTATATGATTTGAAGATGTTGCTCTAGATTAAATGTGAGGGCCTTGTCTATTGTTAATCTGTAAAAATGTCCAAGAAACCTGCAGGTTGTTCTTAAGATAACTTCTCCCATTTGAAATCTCAATGTTATTTTGCTCTTTTATATCCAATTATGCATAAATCAATGTCATTGGTGCCTAAGCACATGACTTTTCTCTTAGTAGAGTAAAATGGGCTTCTTTTAATCATTTAAAAGTATTTAGTTTGATGGGTACTTCCTGTGCAGTGATAACTCCCCTGATCTATTATGTAAGTCATCCAAATGAGCTCTTTTGTTATAGGCCTACATAGAGACTTTTTTTTTTTTTTTTTTTAAATAAGATTCATATGAATTTTGATTTGTGCCCCATCTGGCTCTAGTAGTGATCCACAGACAGATATTTATACTTGGAAAATAGCTTGAGCTGTCTAGTGAATATTTCATGGCACCCCCAAGATGACTGCTTCTAAAAGTCATTGGCATTGGTAGGTGCTGAGTGTATTACTTTTTTTTTTTTTTTTTGAAAGACAGATGAATAAATGGTTCTCAGGAAAGCTGAAAGAAATTTAAAACCCAAACTTGGAAGGAAAATAGTTAGCTTTTACAAGGATCAATCCATGCCTGTATGAAGGGATATATTATCTTTGCAGAATCTTTTATATCATCTATTCCAGCTGGGGACCCTCAATATTTTTAAGATATTTTGTATTTTTTCAAAGAGCGTCATACTTCGGAGGACTGGGCAACTGGAACAGCTGAGGGTGTGTACTCTTTCAAAAAAGTACTTGCAGAACAGGCCAGGCTGTCAATGTATGAAATGCATGGCTGGATGTCAAACAATTAAAGGGACAACTCTTTCCTACACCTCTAGAAATGAAGTACAAGCTAAATAGACCTTGTTCAGATAAATGGCACTGATAATTCTCTTCTAGGCAGCATTCAAATAAATTAATATAGAGCAAGAAACTCATTGAGCTAGTTCCAGTTGACACCCATCTTCTACCAGGATCGCTGTTCCATGTAATATCCACATTAAGTACTGCTGATATTTGCCTTTATAACAATGAAAAATAAATGTTTTTAAATAGGCATTTGTTAGCCCTTTCAGCCATGCAACTAGGAGCCTACAAAATGCTGGATGATTCCACAAAGGTCAGGAGCTCCTATTTTTAGCTCTGTTTTGTAACAAAAGAACAAGGAGATACTCGAGGAAATAAAAAAGGTAATAACTGTCAGACTGCTAAAAAGAAAAAAAATTACATATTTACTGACTCAGCAAAACTGAGGCAAAGAAGGATACAGAAAGGAATTAGTCATGTCTAAGAATAATAAAAATTTCCACTGTCATATTACTCATGGGATGACTTTCTAAAGAAAATCCTTGTTCCTGTTTTAGGCCCTAAGCAACTTCGTGCTTGCCTGGGTTAGAAAGAAACTTCCCTCAAAGGCATTAGATTGCCTATTTATCTGTTTTTATAAGTGTTGCAGCTTTCAGTGAAGACTCTGATGCTGCCTTTTATTGGACACCACAAAATAATACCAATTGCTTTGAAACAAATATGAAAATATTTGTAGTGGAATTTTTCCAGTACTTACTGTATAGACCTTTATGTCTGAGGCAGATCTGTAATAATCCTTGACAGAATTTTCACTGGGCAAAAAAAGCATCTGATTTCATGCATATTTTTGGAATACATCTGGGCTCTCATTCAGGATTCTGCAGTAGATGAGCCATTGGTAGGTGTTAATATGCCAGTGTGCAAGAAATGTTTTCTCCAGCTCTTTGAATTCAGACTCACAATGGACACTACTGTCAGAAATGGTAGGAGAGAGCCTTGATGGCCCAACGAGATTCTCAGCTCCTTGTATGTTTAGTTTTTTACTGCTGGTGAAGACAGCCTGAAAGAAAAATCTGTGGGAGGTTTATTTTGTCACTGACTGTGTTGTGTCTGTTTCTTCTGAAAAATGGAAAACTTCAGTTTGCAGCATCTTCCACTAGAAGTAACTTAATGCCAGAGTTAGGAAACACTCTACTGGGATCCTTATTCATAGTCTCATCTATGACTTTCTGCTTGAAGTTTCTAGCTACATGAACACTTACATTTTCCATGCATTACTCAGACTTTATACCTTATGAATATGAACAAGAAATTGGCAAAAACTCACATCTCTTAAGAAAAAATTCAAATGTTCTCTTAAAGAAAAACAGTGCATTCAGTCTTTTAAGTCTAAAATTTCCTTTGTGTACTTCCAACGGACTATTTATTTTACTGTCGTATGGATAGCAAGCGAAGCAGAAAAGTTTCCCCAGCTAGGAAATGTTGGCAAACTTTTGGAGGTACTAAAGTGTACTGAAGCATACGTTATTGCAGTATGATTGAAAAACTAGTCTACACCTTCAATCCCACAGTAGTACAGACTTTTACAGACGCATACTAGACAGGAGGGTATATAGTATTAACCAGGCAACGAACATCCTGTGTTGAGGGACTTAGCAAAGCAGCACTCATGTTGTTAGTCACCTCCATCACCTATGAGCAATATGATGTCCAAACTGAGGACCTTGTATGTGCACAGGAAGAATTCCACACCTCAGAATAGGGTCTGAGACATGTAGAAGATTGAGGAGGAAACCTTTCAAGAAAGACAATAAGGTAAAGCTAAGGTACATCTTAAATCTTACTGCTTCCAAAGGTTTAGATGTAGTTTCATTCATAATTCACAGTTCTTGAACTCTTAGTCAGGAAGATTACTTTTTTCCTCCCTCGTATTCAAGGAGGATAGACCTTTATAGCCTATAGTGAAGGACTTACCGTACTGAGAGTTTAAAGAGCAGTTCCCAGATTACAACCTGGCAGGAGGGTTGAACAGAGGAACAGCCCACACGTAAATCTACCGGGGCTCAACCGTAGGGTAGTGACAAACTGCAGCACTGTCAAAAGAGGTGTACTTTTTGCCAGAGGGAAAAATCTGGTGCCATGTTAATGTCAGGTAATTTTGAGGTTTTTATGGTTTGATCAAAGGTGTCAGGGTGACAGAGAAGGCCCCCAGTCTCTAAGCTGATCCCACCTTTCATTCCATACAATTGGTCCTGGCAGAGAGACCCCTGATATCAAAGAAGCCTTAAAGCTGTCGACTGAGATAAATACCCTATTGGCACTGCCTTACTGAAAATTCAAGGGCCTGGCTCTCCCCACAGATTATTCAGAGATTAGGTATCACAGAGCTACAAGGTCAAGGGGGGAAAAGAAGGCGATTTACAAATCAAGGAGTGACAGAGCTGAGCATGGACTCTGCTGTGCAGTGTCCTGACCCCCCAGGCACAGACCCATGCAGGAACGCAATCACAGCTGCACACTCTCCAGCTCTGGACTTCTCAGGTAGGCTGGGCAAAGTGTACAAGTAAAGTTGTTAGGCAGCAAATGTCTTAACGTCTTTATTACAATCATCTACATGGAAGAATCATAAATGTATCTCCCTTTTACACACATGAGCAGGGGCTTAGGGAGAGGGGTGCTTTCTCTCAAGGCTTTCAGATTAACGAAGGATGTGTCTGGAGGATAGTCAGTGAATGATAAAAGCTGAGAGGAGAGAAACGTTCCCTCCTTGGCTGGGAAGTTATCAAACTTGTAGAGCCTAGGGGCTATCTTCAGATGCATGAGCAGCTCTTGTTGAATACAAGGGAAATGCTGTGCCTATGCTTGTGAACAGAAGTTGATCCTGGCCCTAGGTACTTTAGAAGGAAGTGTTTTCTTGCCTCTCTTAAAAAAAAAAAAAAAAAAAAAAGAAGAAGAAGAAAGGTACTTGATTCCTCTCTTTCAAAAGCAAAAAATAAACATCATAAACCATGTTATTACAGACAGCCTTGGTGTGGTCTCCCCACCCTCTAGCTTTTCTCTCCCTATCTCCTTGTTATTTAAATAGAAAGTTAGATGTAGTACACAACTTTAAAGTAACCTTATATGGTAATTTTGCAGCAACAGTAAAAAATGATCAGTTTCTTTGTCAGACAGCCAAACAACACTTCTGCAGTACTTTTTGCGCTGACTTCCAATCCTATGAACATTTGGTCAAAAAGTATGTTTCTGTTACAGTCCTCATCTCAGCTATGATGTCTGAAGTTTACAACACTTTTGAGTGAAAACCAGTCAAGAGTAATCCCCAATAAAAATAGCAACAAGGAGAAAATCACAGTGAAGGAATTCAAGCCAAACTTTGTAGCATGTCAAGGCTAATATAGGCCCTGCCAATTCAGAAGCAGGTGATGCATGCTTTCCATGCTTAGTACAGAAGCAAGGTGAATGAGAATAAACCAGCCAGTCACAAAATGCTCAAAAAGGCCTATCTGACACCATTGTGTGCTCAGCCATGCACAGTGAGATGGGGAAATGAGGCCTGATATGGAGAAATGAAGCCTTCCTCCATCACCTTGGTCCTGCTGATGTGATGGGAGGAGGGGGGCAGCGGTTCCACTGTGTGGTGGGTAAGCAACCCAGAGAAATCCAAAGTGCTATGGCAGGATACAAGTCCATTAAGGAGTGCTTACATAAAGGAGAAAGTTAATTTTTTAAACTCAGATACTTTTCACCTTCATAAAAAGGACATCTTAGCCACAAGACCTTCCTGCCGAGCAATCGCAGACATTCCCGCTTTGCATGCACCAGGGAAATTAGAGATAGTGGAGCTGTACCACAAACCTTGGTGTGCAGCCCAGCACAGACAGCTTTTGTTCATGGACTTCATTTTCTCCCTAAAGAAAGGTCACACATCAATTACTGTATACGATGTGCTTCATTGAGAGATTGCTGAACACTATCAATGAGGCTGTAATAGAAGTTGGTACGGCATCAGGAAAATCCAGCAGTTTGACTTAGCTGATGGATGCGTCATCCGTTCCCAATAACCTGATTGCTATTATAAGTGAAAATATGTCTTCCTTTAACTGCTTCAGACATCTCATCTGTTCTTCCGGGTGAATGTACCATTAAATGTCAGTCTATAGATGTATCATTTGGCAGGGGGGGTGTGGGGGGAGTAATAAGCTAAAATGTTAATATCTGAGTGAGACACACAAATCCAAACATAGACACATAAATAAATGGCTTAACAGTCATAAATGGCTTAACAGTCATAAAGACCAAGCACCTGTAATACCTCTTGACATTGGAAGGAGCAACACTTCCAAAATCTCAGAGCTGATTCAGGGGTGCAGCACAAGTTGGTATGGGATTGTTGGTAGAAAGATTGAAAACCGCCCTGATTTTCTGTAGTGTTGGTAAATGGGGGTTGCTTTTCTGTGTTTCCCAAGATGACCTCCCACACTCTTATACTCATATATCTTTAGTTACCTGGGAGCTGTAGATGGTTGGGGGAGTGTGTCTGACAGGAGGTTCTGTCAGGACAGGAAGAAGAAATGAATTAATTGCACAGAGACAACTTATCTGACCGACTGCTCTGCACAGGGTGGCTGGAGTGGGAAGAGCTGCACTGTTCTTCTCCTTAAACATGTGTTCCAAATATGAGGAGGGTACATCAGGACTCCTGGGGCATTTTTGACATCAGAAGAGCTTATTTAACCTCAAAAGGTTAACATTTAATAATTAGGTTAGAACCTGCTGTTATCAGTCTTGTCAGTCTTCTACGACTAAAAGAAATTCTAAACATTGGTGGAGGCCACAAACTGGGGGAAAAAAGTTGTCATACCTTAAACACTGGGCAAAAAAATATATAAGGAAAACATTTTCAAAAGTATCCTGGGAACACTTACAACTGAAATGTTTAAAAATGAAGGTTTGTACCTAAAAATGAATGCCTAGTGAGATTAAAAAATTATACTGGAACTTCTGTAGATGATGCAAGATATGAGTTTTAAATACCTAAAAGACTTTACACAGTCTGGTCTTAAGTTATTTACACATCTTGAAGGTTTTTGGCCTTAAGCAGCCAACTCCCTTTTCTTCCCTAAATTCCCTTAAGTCCCTGAGTATCTAGGGGCAGCTTAGTGTTCTATGTAACTAAAGTGCCTTTGAATATTTGCAGGAATTGTTTTTGCTCTGACACATTTGTTTGACAATAAAGGTTGTAAATTCATTACACATTGGCATTAAATTAGAAGAAAGGAAAGCACCATTCTTCAGTGTACATGCAGAACAGTCACTAGTGGATTAAGGGTTAAAATAGAAACTGAATTATAAAAATCACAGAGCAAGACGAGGAAGCACTTGAAAGACAGGCACAAAAATAAAGTTTGCATTACAGCTCAGACCAAATTAAACCAGACCTGCACAACATCTGGTCTGGAGATGGTGTGCTAGCAGATGAGTGGCAGCATGTCTCACAGGCTGACAGGTAGTCAAGAGAAGGTACATCTCAGGCTGACTTGGAGGCTCTCCTGCTCAGCCTCACTTCCTGGGGACACAGGGGACACCAGGGAAACTTCTCAGCCTGCAGCTGGGGCATATTTGATGCCCATGTTCACAGACAAGGCAGCCCACAAAGAGGAAGTAGGAGAGGCTGAGAGGAAGGCTGCAAGGAGGTAGGGAGAGAAGACTGCAACAAGAGGGGCATGAAGGTGTCGGGTAGGAGGGATGAGGATAAGCAGGAAGTTGTGTCAGAGAAGGAGGTAGGGAGGTCACATGTAATTACAGATGGAAATACAGTAGAACCTGTGGGTGTGTAAAGGAGCAGAAAAGTGAGGTCCACAGCTGGCATGCTGGAGTCTCACCTGGCACCAAGCTGGGCAGCATTAAGTGAAACCAGTGAATTATACCCAGTTGCTTAGACAGCCACAGGCCAAAACAGGACGAGGTGCCCACTCTTCACAGTGCTCAGGCTGAACTGTGGCACCTCCCAGGAGAGAACAGCAGCTGTTTGGAGTTAGTGGTCAATGGCATGGATCAGTGGACATGAATACAGCCAGCAGCCATGGCATGGTTAACGGGGTGGCAAACCACACGATGTGTGTGCCAGGAAAGGTCAGATCTCCTCAAACAGCAGAGTCACAGTTACCCATGTGCTGCACGCATCGGTGGCTTCATCACTGAGACCTCCAAGAGGGGGAAAGCCCAGGCACTCAGCCCAGGTACCCAGCTCCGCTTCCTTCAAGCCTGTGGAACTGAGGTGTCTGGCCACCTTTCTCGGAACCTCCCGAGGCCAACAGGAAGCAAATTATCACCATTTTTTCTCCTATTTTCCTGCTACCAGGACTGCTGAAAACATTTCAATTTTAAAATGTCACAATTATATAAGAAAGAAAAATGCATTTAATTTACTTATTCTTTTTTTCGGTTTCACAGATCTGACTATCCTGAACGTCACTTTCAAACTCTTCAGTGGCTCATGAGAAATGGAGTTTGCTGTTTTCTGAGTGCCTCATGAAGCCAAAAGAAGGCAAGCTTACTTTAGACCATTAAAAAAAGAAAAGAAACAGCAATGTAACTAGGGACTGCACGAACTAAGTTGCCAAGTCATTCTGTCCAGCCTCCCAACATTATGCTGGACTTCTTCCACACTGCCTTGCTTATCTCCCTTTCTTCTTGCCTTGTAAAGATTCCAGTCCTGCACAGATATCCCCATATGTCTGCAAAACTTCCAGCAGGTGCTTTGGTCTGTCAGTGTGATTTAAGTTGTAGTCTTCTTATGTTGGGGTTCTGCTGTTGCTAACACTCACGTGCTTAACTACCTCACGTAGCAGAGTTCAGCACATGTGCAAGAGTTTGCAAGACTGGCTATTTGCTTGAGAGCACTTATAAAGAGGCATTATGAGGGCTATAAATATTTGGAAAGTGGCCAAGAACAAGTTTTGAAACTATAAAAGTAACATTGGGGGTGAAATGACAACTTCCATTGTCAAAAGAGCAGTGCTTTATTACAATTTACTGGATTTCTTTTTTCTCCCTAGAAATTAAGGAAATGTTTGAAGAAAAATATTGCAGGAAGTTTTCTTTTACGTAGATTCTGCATTTTCCTGGAAACAGTCATTGCCTTCTTTGTTTCAGACAATGAAAGAAACAAGGTCTACCAGAATACTGGAAGAGTCTTTGCTATGCTTGATTATAATCTGGAAGTATTATGCTTGTGTCTTAAAAAATCATTCTTTGTAAATGCTTCTGCTTCAGCCAGCATATAAAAATATCAGGAAAATCAGAATGGTCCTGGCAAATCAGCTTTGTGATGCCTTCTCCATTAACACTACTTATTCAAAATTGTGCAGAAATTGATTGAACACAGAACATGCTCCAAGTCATACAATGTCTCTGCTTGTCTAGATGCGACAAATTACAACATCTGACAAAACGCACATAAAAGGAACTCACAAAATAGATAGTAGGAAGGAATGATTCACAGAAAACAACATATGTAAATGACAGGAGAAGGGCAAACAAAGCGTCTATCATTATTAAAAGGGGAGGAAGGCTAATTACTGGAAGAAAGAAACCAACAACCTAGTTGTAAATACATGGAAGAAAACAAGATGTGCCAACAGCCAGTGAGGATTTGTTAGAGACGTCATATCAAACAACCCATTCATTTTGGGAAGATGATAGCATAGCTTCCCTTTGTGGTTAGGTGAAGGTATACACATCATATACCTTAATTTTAACAAAGATTTTTTGCAGTGTCTCACTGGAAGACCACTTGAGCATGCTAGGGGAGTACAGAATGGATGAAACAATTACAGGGGAGCTATAAATCTGGTTGGAAAGCTGTATTTGGAAAGAAGACATGAGTGGTTAATGGACAAGTTATGTGGTGATTCTGGAGTTTTACAAGTGTTTGTCCATGATCCAGTGATACTTAATGTTGTCATTAATTACCTCAATCATGGAAAAAAAGAGGATGCTTATTAAAATTTGGAGATGATAACCAAAATAAGTGGACCTGCAAGTGTGTCAGAAGACAGGATAAATCTGGAATGATCTGGAAAGCTGCTACAATAGGGGTAATAAAAAGAGATGGTAATTCAGCAGGGGCAAGTGGACAGGAATCATCAAAGTGAGTAAGCTCAGGCTCAAAAATAACTGTATAGGTGGCATTTCTACAGAGCAGATCTGGGGATCTTAATGAATTCTAAGCTCAACAAAATTTCATGCTATTGTGGAAAAGACAAATGCTGTATCAGAAGGTACAAGTAGGAATAAGTGAAATAGGCTTTGACCTCTCTTCAGAACTCCATAAAGCTTCATTTGAATTTTTGAACATCTGTCCAGTTTTGGTTAGAACACCTGAAGAAATGTAGGGATCAATAGAAAAGAATCCAGAGGAATTCATGAAGAAATGCAGAAAAACAAAATCTCTTGCAGCAGATTGAATGAGTTCTGATTGTAGCAGAAAGCAAAAGCATAGCTGGCTCTCCAAAGCCCACAGTAAGGCAGCCAAGCAGCAACAGGTTTACATTAGGACCAGAAAGATTCAGGTTAGCTGTAGTCAGAAAACTTGTTAAAATTGGGAATACTGAGTGACAGAATAGATTTCCTGGTGATGACTTTTCTTGGAGGTCTTTAAGGACAGGTTAGGCAATACCTGTGATGGAGGAGATAAATACCACTGATCTTCCATCTAGGACAAGGAATGGATTTCTTGAGGTGATATAGAAGCAATGATATTAGTTTTTTCTCTAAAGTACTTTTGTAAAGCTTCTATAAAGAATTCAGTTTGAAATTGTTACTGATGGCTTACTCCTGGAAGAGTGATAAAAACGTCCATTTGAGAACTGTATCCTCATTTTAACTGGGACTGTAAAGTGAAAGTTTCCCTCACATACCAAGAATTCCAGACAAAGTCATAGGATCTGGGTGAGCTTGCAAGATCAGGTTGCAACGGGCTTTGCTAATACTCACCAGAAACTGCTATCTTTGCAAGAGCTTTTGTTAGAATTGCACATAAACAGAACTGTTACCTTGCTCAGTCCAAAATTATGACCTTGGCTGAAATGATATTTGCTTGAATCCATTACTGGAAAAGTATATTGCAAGAAAAATTGCATGCAGCAATGGCTTGAAAGCAGAGAAGAGGTCAATATCAGGATCACTTTCTTATTCTGGAAATTCTGTCCAAAAATTGAGAGCTTTCAGTCATACAGATAAAATATTGAAACCCAAGAAAGACTGAGGCAAAATCAGCAGAGCTATATCAGGAAGAGCTTATTACAGAATAAATTCAGTACCAGACTTGATTTATTATGATTTAGTGACATGCCTAAGTATTGCTAGAATTGATGCTGTGCACCTAAACCAAGCACACTCAGCATTTCAGTGACATGGGCCTAGGAGCTGAGCTAACATCAGCTAGCCAAACTTGCAGAGGAAAGCTTGGAGAGGGAGAGAGAGGGATTTGACTCCATGTGCTCCTCAGAAGAACCTGATATAACGAATAGTATTACAGGTAACTGACACATGTATAGGCCATTTATGTGTAGAAGCTGTGAAGCCATTTGCTGAATGGTATATAAAATTGTGGAAACTATTAGCTGAGTGGTACGTGATAATAATAATTAAAAAAGGACTTTTTTGTTGTTGCAGATGACTTTAAAAGCTGAGGTTTTTTTAACATCGAAAACCTGAAAAAGCAGAAACAAGGATAGTTGCGACAGCAGAAAGAATGAAGCTGAGGTGTTAAGTCACTGAAACTGGAGAGGGGAAACATTATTAACTCTCTCTGTCTCTGATTATGCAGGACTTTTCCCGTATGGTACAACCCCCAGTGTACTGACAAAACTTGTTTAAAATAATTCAGTCACTTCTCATGGGATGCCACTCTGATAACTAACCATTTGGATTTATTTTTCCCCTGATTCTTCTACCTACAATTTTACATCCCACTATACTAGCCCTTGGATGACCTGCTTACAAATTCCTTTCCATAAATGGAACTTGCAACTTTAAAAAAACCTATATATTGTTGTCACATCAGGCTCCCATTTCATTCTGGGTTGGTCAAAGCTACAACATAATGTTCATATTTATTTCTGTTAATTTCCTTTCATAAAACAGTCCCTCCAGTGCCTTAAACACATTTGTTACTTTTCTCTGAATGTCTTTCAACCTATCAATATCTTTCTGGAATTGAAAGACCTAGGATTATATTCAGTGTTTGAGGTGAATCATTTCTTCAGAAGAATTTTGCATTATTAAGTTCTATAAGTAATTGAAAAAAAAAACAAAACAAAAAAACCTACATTCAAGAAACCCTGAGCCATAAGATGTTGGTGTTCTGGGTGTTCTATTCTGTGAATGCTGGTCAGCATTCTGTGCCTTTGTGGGACATGGCTTGAAAAAAATCCCTCATGCTCAAAGCAAACTGAACCCGCTTCATGGTCCTTTGCAGCTGCTTTAACTTGTAAAGATTACAGATGCTTCACTGATGCTTTCTAGTCCACTCTGTTTAATGTATCAATCAGGTAGTGAATAGATATGGTGGTGAAATTCACCTCTGTGCAGATAATCTACATGATGTTTAAGTTTCCCTTTGAGACCTTCCTTTGCAGTGTGAGATGTTCTCAGGCTTTACACTGCTCGTATATTTACCCCTAAAAGTTACATAAATTAGTCACTTCTGTATAAGTAGACCACAACATAAATTAAAGCTGATTTTTTAATTTGGATTTATGCTGCTTTTTTTCATCCCTCTTTTGCAGCAGGTTTCCTGAGGGACTGAATGCCAATGGGGTGTGTCAGGCACCAGGAAGGAGGAAGATGGGTTGTGGTAATGGAAAAGGTATAAGGCAAGAACTGCTTTGGGCTCCTCCTTTCCTGTTTCACCTTGAACTCATCCTGAACTGGCTCTGGGGCCTGTGCTTGGCACAGCACTTCTGTTTATCCACTTCCTTTGGTTAGTCAGTCTCCCGCAGGATTTGTGTTGCTGCCTGTTTCATCTGCTGCCATTTCTGCCTGTGTTTCTTATTAAGCATGGGTAGATACAGAGCATCAGCATACATCTGCTCTACCTTTGGATGCGTGAGCCATGCCAAGACTTCAGCTAACACCGTTTACATCTTTCTCAACCTGACCAAGGATGAAGCAGTGTCCTACTTTGCACCCATCTCTAAAAGCAAGTGGATAATACTTCAGGAGTATTGCCAGTATGGTTATCTCCTTCTAGGGTTTTATTTTCAAGGAAGTTGTGATCCAACTACTTTGTGTGTTACTATTCTTTGCTGACAGTCAAATTTTGCACTCCTAGAAAGAGAGGACCTCACCATCAAGTGGTGATTTGTAACTGTGCCTATTTCACTTGCTTTTGTTCTTTGATCTTTGCATACTACTTTTGATTTTCCCCTTTCTTCCTAGGAACAAGGATTAGGGTAAACCACAAGCTTGCTAACTCTTATGTGGATAACTGGTAAAGTCAAAACCAAAGATACTACCTGGGGGACCTGGAGGACTCTCACATAGGGCCACAAGAGCAGGCCTTCTCCTGCCTAAGAATCTGTAAAGCAGATTTGGTTGATTAGAATGACAGCTGGACTGTTATCTCCTGCTGTGCTCACGTTCTTCCTGTCACTGTTGATATAACTTAGCTTGGAATCTGAGTCTCTAATAAAACATTTGGGTGTTTTATTTTGCATTTTATTTAGTTGTGTTTTTTTAATGCACATCAAAGTCATTCATAATTCCCAGAATTTTCTACACTGAACTGTTTGCTTAAGCAAAGACTCTAGTGATGGTGTGAATTATTTATTTACACAGTCTACTTTTAAGTTGGGGCCAACATTAATTTGGCTGGGTCACTGGCATTGTGGATTTAATTGCCATGTAAATAGCTATGGAGCCTATGTCTTTAATTAGTGTGCTAAATTCTACACAATTTATGAATAAAAGATACTAATTTTGACATTTTAAAAGTTATTTTATTAATGAAGAATTTATCCAAGTTATGCCAATTCCCTTGCCTTTTGTTAATTATATGCCTCTTGCATTTTCTGATATGTTAATTTTGCTTGGTATAAATATTTGTCCTCATTAAGATGAATACATTGTCAATGTTGACTCATTCTTTCCCCCACCCCCAACAGATAACTTACATGTGAATTCATTTTTTGATCTTGTGGTTCTTACTAATTTGTAAGAATCATCTAGCTCCATCTTCCATTAAGTCCTCTTTAGCAAGGTCTAAAATTTCACCCAAGAAACGGCCTGGCTTTCTCTGTGTGGTTTACATGCCATGTTGAAAGGGGTATAGGACAGGATTTAACTAGCTGTGTTTCTCACAAAAGGGAATGAAGAGCCCAGTTTTGCTAACATAGCACTGTCCTTTCTCTGAACTTCTGCTGCTAGATTGGTAATTTACACATGATGCATACTGAGAGGCTTAAAGTATGCAGATATGGAATGAAGAGCATGACCAGAAGGAGGCTGTGGTAGTAGAGTGCTTCTAGGGCAATGGGAAAGCCATGATCTTGTATAGCAACAGCTATGTCCCTCTGAAAAACAACAACTTTTTTAACCTCACATTCCTAGCTAGGGTAATTCTGACTCCCTTTTCCTCTCAAAGAATAGGAGAACAAACAACCAAATAAAATTGACATACAACCATGAGTCTCTTTTGACACCCAGTTTGCTTATTTTTGCTTGCACTTGAGCCAATAATGTGACAAGACCACCAGGGAGGTATGATGGATGGACTGATGGGGGAAGGACAGAGCAAGGGAGGCAGGTGTGAAATGGTCAGAGAAAGCAACAGCAAGTCTGCCTCTGTGAAATGAGAGGGATGGAAATGGCAGCAACAGATAGTTGTATTAAGAACCAGCTTCATTTTAAAAACGTGGATACCCTTGGTTTTATTACGCATCTACACAGTGGTTTGAAGTGAGAGCTGATAAAGGAGCTCAGACTGAATGCTGAAGATAAAACTTGCTGGTGAGAAGGAGCCAAAATATTTACCCCTGGCATGATTTGAGAACCTAAAAAGTTCAAGAAAACAAAGAGAGAAGCAAAGCACTGTTTGAAAGAAACATTACAGGAAATAATTACTATGTAATGACTGAATCAATTAAATGAAGCATATTACATAAAAAAAATCACAGAATCGTATAATCATAGAATGGTATGAGTTGGAAAGGACCTTAAAGATCATCTAGTTCCAGCTCCCCTGTCATGAGCAGGGACACCTTCCACTAGACCAGGTTGCTCAAAGCTTCATCCAACCTGG
>NW_010329322.1:0-31459 GCF_000700745.2 Antrostomus carolinensis | reverse complement strand
CCGGGGAGGGGCCATCCACAACTTCTCTGGGCAACCTGTTCCAGTGTCTGACCACCCTCACAGTAAAGACTTTCTCCCTAATATCTCATCTAAATCTACCTTCTTCCAGTTTGAAGCCATTACCCCTTGTTCTGTCACTACCTACCCTTGTCAAAAGTCCCTCCACAGCCTTCCTGTAGCCCATTCAGGTACTGGAAAGCCGCTGTAAGGTCTCCCCAAAGTCTTTTCTTCTCCAGGCTGAACAGCCCCAACTCTTTCCTACTGTCCTCATAGGAAGGTCCTCTCATATGAGAGAACAATGATGAATGTAGCACAATGTTGAAAAAGAACAATAGATTTTGCATAATTTTTAAAAACAACAGAAAAGCCTCTTCACACTGAAATTGTGTAATTCTATAAGTTTCAGATATTTTCTTGCAAAGGAATCAGGAGAGGGGGGAAGGAAGGAACGGGTGGCCTGACTCTGGCTCGGGGAGCCCTGCTCAGGCCAGAAGCTGTGTGCTGGACGGGCACAGCAGCAGCCACCAAGCCAACATTACCCCACTGTCTGTCTTGTGTCTTTCACAGCTGATGCACCACAGAACTTGCAGCAACTCTGCCACTTGTGTTTAACAGGGAGAGCTTTTAATCAACAGCTGCACTAATATCTGGAGACCATGTGTATATGGATACATGTGGGTACGTATTTGCACAGTGCTTCACTGATACAGCGGCCGTTTTGACATGATATAAATGTTACCTCTTTAAATCTGAACTGTATCATCCTCATGGGCTTCTTCTGTTGTCTGGGCTATGTGAACATGTTTTTTCATTTCCTACATTTTTTCCTCACAGCTGTAAGTAAACCTAGGTGGTCAAGTTTGTGTAACTACTGAGATAATATTATACGTCAAAGGACAGATGGAGGATCTGGGCCCGCACATGGATCCCTGCTGTAAGTCACCAAGGAACACAGAGAAACTCTTCTGGCTCTTGAGGTCTTTAGGATGTGGATTTTTTTCCATTGCAGACAAATTTCAGGTCATCAGGCTTATTTCAGTTGCAGTTAAAACTAGGATTTGAACACAGATTTAAAAGTAATCCAAGAGTAATCCACTGAGCTCCTTGTTGAACCATCTCCACCTGTTTCTACTATCTGAATTTTGCCATTTTTTGGACTGTTACTACATTCACATTTTCCTTTCTATTTCCATTGTTTATTTTTTTACTATGCTGCTAATTTAGCTTTTTTTTTTTTTTTTTCTTTTTTTTTCCAGAAGTGCAAATGCTTGCAGGCTTTCTCTAAAATGATTTGATCATGTACATATGTGGAGTGCTTTAATGTCATCTGCTACTTACTTTTCTAACATGCATTTTAGACAACACTGTGATTTGTTTGAACATTAAGTTCATTTATGGATGGAAGCCAGCATACTGCTTTCACATCATAGATCTGCACTCAATTGTGTAACATTTGGATCAGGAACATTTAGGATTAAATATGTTTTCTAAATGTTTTGAGAAAGCTTTTCTCAAAAGAAGCTCTGCTGCAGCATTCACGCTTTTCAGGTAACTGATCTCAATGCTCACTGCCTCTGAACAGCAGGGCTTTGAAGACTTCAGCCAGGAGGTGACTTGATTAGTTAATTTTGGATTTTTTTCATTGTTTCCTTTCACCTGTTCTATTTTATTACATTTGAAAATTAAAGCACACTCTGCCAACAGGAAATTTGTGTGTTTCCCTTTGTTTGTTCTGAGATTTATATATTTGCATACAATTGCCATTCCTTCTTACACTGAAATCAATTCTGCTTTAGTGTCGCTACAGTCTAAGTAAGGGATATCCTACAGCACTTTCAACACAATAAAGACTGATTGAAGTGTCAATGATTTCAGTTGTGTTCTGTATTACAAAGTTAAACATGTTCTTTTCCATTTAGGCAAAACAATCCCAAGAAATAAGAGATGACAGGATAAAGGGCAATAGTCAAAGATGTGAGGTCTTCAGTGAAGCTCACTGCAATAGAAAAAAGAACCTGATTGTATGGCTGTGCTGCTCTTTAATTTTTTTATTTTTTTTTTTTTTTTTTTTAAATTGAAGTGAATTATGCCCTGGTACAAATAAATTTCTTTACAACATTGCATTCTGTTCCCCAGGTGTTTCTGCAATTGGTCATGAGACTTGATTTATGAGGACAGAGAGAAACCACACACAGGTATACAGAGAAGGATGTTCTAGGAAATTATAAGAACCCACATTATAGGAAGTCCATTAGCGTTCACTTTTTAAATAATTAAACAGAACACTCATTCACTTTATCTCAAGAAGCAAAAATTGAGCTTTTGCAAATGGCAGCCTCTTTTACTTGAGAAAATATGATGCTTCTGCATACAAAAAGCAGAATACAGTCTGAAATGTGCAGCAAAAATTCTGAAGAACCTGTAGAAATCAATCAAATTTGATTACAAATACACATTAAAAACCTGAACTTTTAATTACCTAGACAGTCAATATTTATGCAAGTCAACATGAAGTAATAACTCCACAGGTATCTGTGCATCAACATCACTCATCAGTAAAGCTCATCAGACATTTTTCAATCCAACAAGTTTTCTTTAAAGAGAAAAGATTTTGTTCCTTGAAAGCAAAATGTTTGCAGAAATTTCTCAGTCTCACTAAGCCAATGAGTGGTTTGAAAGCCAGTTATCTTAGGACTGTGCCCAGTCATACTGATTCAGCCAAAGCTTTCAGGAACTCTGCTTTTTGGCTTTGGAGAAGGAATTCTGGAAGCCTAGAAATCTTCAGTCACATCTCAGATTTCCAGGTCACTTAGCTGCCTTAATTTATGTTGGGGTCTTTCCAGGCTATTCTTTTATCTTTCAGGATGGCTAAGGTAACAACACAAGTAAAGAACAGCTGATTATTTTGTTTCATAATTAATAATTCCAGGATGAGATAGTTTGGGTTTCCTTTTCATTTAACAGTTGTAAATATTTTAGTTTTTATTCCAAAATAGGAACAAGCCTTTTGCTATGTCAGAACTTCCTACATTAGGAATTCAGAATTTTGAGATGCTCTAATCACAATGATTTAGTTTCTAATATATTTTCTGGAAATGTTTGTAAGACATTTGAAATGTCTTCAGTTGTCCTGATTAGTCTGAAAACTCAGACCAAGCCCACAAAGTTTTATGTATTTCTAGATGTCCTTTACTAGGCTTCTGTTTGCTTTTTTTTAATAATCCAATAAGGAAGTAGAAATAACAGGATGGGATTTAGATGCCTGGACTGCCTCAAAAATATTAGCAAGTGGTGACTAATCAAAATCACCAATGCTGATATTGACTGATATTTCTTTGCATAAATTATTTTCAAATACATATTATACTAATGGAGTACAAGATATAAATTACCAGAAATTGGGTATTTTCCTGCCTGGGTAACTAATGGAGATTACTAATTTGACCAGCTATAGGAAGTCTGATCAGATAGAAATACTGATCTTTATGCATAGGACTACACATTCTGAGCATTTAAAGCATCAGCTTCAAGCAGATACTTCCCAAGTCCTTGCTTACCACACAACACTGAACAGTCAGCCAAATACTTTATATATTTGTTTTCCTTTCTCAAGTGTGAATGACTGCCAGAGGTAGTGTACAAAACTAAATGGGAAGTAATTCCCTCTCTTACTGCTACCAACTGGTTGATGAAAAAGATATACAGCAAACACCATTAGTAATGATCAGCTGTAATCAATCATACAGGTCTCAAACACCTGATCTGTTGGGTGTTATTGAGTGCCCTTTGCTGACAGCTAAGACCAGAAGGGTATTCCTGTAATACCCGGCTTGGGCGTTCAACTCAAAGAACGAACTACAAAGCTCTTACAGTTGGTATTCCAGTTTCTTCCCTCAGAAACCACATGCATGTAGTGAGACCATGTGCTGAACAATTCTGCTGGCCCATCTCTCCCATCAGTCAAGCAGGTCTCCCTATACTACCTGCCAACCAGCTTCACCAGCCCCTTACTATTCTGCATTGCTCTTTGTTTTTCATTTACTTCCTCATGACAGTGCACTTAGTTGTGACTGAAACCTGAGTACCCAATCACTACTAAAATTAAGACTGAAAAAAATGAGGTCCACGAAAGCAAAGATATTCTTTTTGATCCTTCCTGGTACATTTATAAGTGATGATTCTTTTATTCAAGTGGTTTAATTGAGATAAAAATTGTCTTTAAAGTGCTAGCACCAGGAGAATTTTAAGAAGGCAGTATTTAGGAAGTCTCTGAAGATAAATATAGCTGTAGAATGTCCTGTCCATAGTTGTCTGTCATCTATTTCAACTTACTGCTCTAGCCACAAGGAGCAAAGCCCTGATGCTTCAGGGTGTCCAGTCAGAGACTCAAAATTCCTACCGATGGAGCCCCAGTTTTGTAAAGTGTTAAGAAGCTACAAGCCTTCTGAAAATCAGTCTCCTCAAAGATATCATTAGTCAGGCTGCCAAAACCTATGACCTTCAAAATCACTTATCAGATATCTGCACTAATTGTGACCTACAAACAGACTTCAGACTGTGCTCATTAAAAAGCTCATTAAAAATTTTGTAACATTAAAAATGTTACAAAGACTGAACAAATAAAGAAGCCAATTTATACTAAGTTATAGCTTAGTTTCTCTTTGGTACACTGAGGTGTAGAGGGTGGAGGAGCTATCTGTGTGTTTAGCAATTTATGACCATGAAATGTTACCACTCCTCTCTAAAAATACCTCTCAATTCCAGAATAACATGAATATTTTGGTTAATATTCAGGGAAAGAAAAGCTTGATAATCAGAGGTCAAAATTTCACTGGTCAAATTTCACAGGTTTCTGTGTCTTAGCTTTGAAAAAGGCTCCATCTTGTTGCTTCATTTAAAGAATTTTGTGGTTTCACTGAACTCAGTGGGACTGCTCATATGCATAAAATTAAGAATGTCTTGAAAATGAGCTGGGACCAGATTTCTCAACCTTACCATATTTTGCTCAAAATAGACACCCAGAGAGATCTGCAAATGTGCACAAGCAGGGTTCAGTGATAATTTTTATAAATCTGTCTTTTCTCATTGAATTCTGGGGTAAAAAATGCAAGTAATGTACTCAAGATGAACATTTGTGTGACATTATAAGTTGTCATTACTATGTCTTATGTTTCCCTGGAGCATGAATGGAGAAAGGCAAGACTGCCAGCAAGGGCAGGCAGCCCTTACCTTTTTCTAGCAGTTGGGTGTTTCACTCTGCCACCTTTTGCACGGCTGAAGGAAACCCCAAGTCCATCTCCAATCATGGACAAAGGTACCATTTTCTAATCTGCTACTATTAAATTTTTATTACACTTTCTCACTGCAGAGAAAGACAGACCTATATGAAACTAAAAAAATGCAGACTATTTTACCTGAATCCCAGACCAGGACACTTGACAAGACAAATGCAGCTAGATATCTTCAAACGTCAATGTCTGTGACCTTTTTTGTGGCCTCTGAAGGAAAATGGTATGTAGAAAATCTTTAAAAGGCAATTGTAGGAGGCCTATGAAGAGCCACATACAATAACGGTAATTTTTTTCCCTGTAAATGAGTAGGGCAGAGCTTCTTTAAGGACTGTACCTTTCAGTTCCAGCATCACTGCTAACAAAGATGATGGAAAACAAATTCTGAGCAAGACCTACAGATTCTCCTTTTTTAATACAAAAATTTCTTATAAAAGATTTATCTGCATAATACATCCAAAGGCAACCTTGAAAATCCTCCGCTACAGGAGTATATTGATAAGAACCAAACATGCCAGTTAAAAACCACCATCACAATGGGAAAGAAGTAAATACCTATGCTTTTAGGTAATAATTACAAGACTTTATTTCTAGTAATAGGGTTATGTATGCGAGGCAAATGCTGATTGATGGTGCCAGCAGATCACTTTCATAACACGGCACAGAATGCAAATGCTTTGTGGAAAACAGCAATTGATTCAATACCCAGTTGGTTATATGCATATTGATATCTAGGTTGCCTGAGTAACCTTAAGACTAAGTACAATAAAGAAGGTAATTTATTATCACAACTCCTCCAAATACATTACCTCATTCACAAATATATTTTGAGACTCAGACCTGAACTATGCTATCCAAAATGTCTATTGTGACTTGAAAAAAAGCAACAGACACTCCTGGAGACTCTAGGACTAGACTCTGCAAGTTTAACAGGGTGGGACGACGTGTAGCATGTTTCCCTCCACTGCTCTCCCTTCATTTCAGTTCCCCTGGGAGTTGGTGGCAACGGGGAGCTCTAGCATTACCTGAACAGAGGCATCAGTTCTGACAGACGCAAGGACATATTGCAGGGGAGAAGCAATTTGTATGCAGTTGTATTTACTGACTACAGCACTCAGGTTGGAGGTGGTGACTGCTTTTTCACTGGACTTCTTTCCATGAGAAGGCTGTGGATTGACTGAGAGTAATGCAGTTGTACCTCCTTGGAGATCAGGGAGAAAGCTGAGCCTAAGCCTTCAAAGCTATGAGCTTCTGGAGATCCAGTTGAGCTCTGAACCTGGTGGCTGCTTGGCAGGCAGTTGTTTGGCTAGGTTCTGCCCCCATCCCATCAAATTCCAGTAAGAGACAAACTGAAATCCTGAAGCGATTTTGCAAGGCAAGTTTAGCTTGAGGTATGAACTTGGTAGCTCAAGCTCACCCCTGATTTCTGAAGCAGTAGTCCTGAAGAGAAAATGCAATTCCCTAGGTCCTCATTGTGAAAAGTAGAAAGATGCTCACTCCAGGTTTAGGCTGCAAATTGATTAGGAGTCCCTTAAAATCAAGTGCTTGACCTGAAACAGCCAAACCTTCTTTATACTCTGCTCTCAAAAGCGGTCTCCCATCTAATGACTTCCACTGTAGCACTGCTATTCACAGCAATCAGTATTCTGGGGCACAGACTCTTTCCTTTCTTAATGCAAAGCCTTACTTACACTTCTTTTAGTAGGCTGCATGCTAATGAGGACAGTTTGCAACCTTTCTTGTCAGTGAGAAGTCCCGGGGTAGCTCTCCCTGATTCCTGGTTGGTGGGATGCAATGCACATGGCACCCTCTAATTGGGGAAAAAAAGCCAAATGATACCTCATCAACGTGCAGTTAAAACAAGTTAAGTTAACGCAACGGATGCTTCATGTTTCATGCAAAGTTGGCATTCCTCAGGGATCTCTTCTGCTGGCCTTTAATAAAGATTCAATGTAGTCGTCAACTTTGCTGTGCTTCAGAATTTGGAGGCTGAAAAGTTGAAGCAGCACACACGTACATTCACAGAACACACAGTTACAGATGGCAGCAGTTGGATGTACAGTAGTGGCATACAGCTCATCATGGTCTTTTAAGAGATGTGCCTACTGTTACTTAGATTACTGCATCACTGAGATGTGACAGGGGAGATCAGGGTGCCCCTGAGTTAGTCACAGTACAAGCAGCTCTAAGGATTTAATCTCTGAGGAGATCAAAATGTCCAATGTCCTCTGCAAGGTGACACACAATGTCAGGAAAGAGCCAGGAACAGAAAATAATTCTTTTCAGGAACCTTTCTGAAGTAGCCAAAAGAATATACTGTTGATCTACATGGTGATATGAACATATATGCGTAGCTGAGTGCACATTCTTTGGCAAAAGTTGGTCAGGAAATAGTTAATATTTTCACAGAAAATTATTTAAATAAGTCAGTGTCCTCCCAGGATTTGACCTGTTCGTACATTTTCTCCTGAGAAATGCTGAAGCTTCAGGCTATATGGACGTGAAATGTAATGTAGTATGGACTAGGGAGAGGATTCCTGCTTTAGGTTCAGCTCATGTCTCAACTATGTCTGATTGTGTCCCCCAGTTTAAGGCTTGTTATTTGATTTGGAAGCCTGTTATGTCTCATGAAACTTATAACTTGTAGCTGCTTTCATAGTTTGAAAGCCATTATTTCACCTTATGCACAAAGAAATACTTTCCCCTTCTATGTCAAAGTGATCCATACAGCTCTCCCACAGAGTTTTGAAAGTGTCTTCTGAGGTACAGCAGCACAGCATTTCTTCTGTGAAAGCAATTTGCTCTGCCATTATATTGTCTGCAGGTATGCAGCTGTATTGTTTTACCATGTTGATCTTGGAAGGAGCTGGAAAGCTCATAAACTGGAAAGCAATTGGTTTCCAGCCGAAGCTTTACTTCTTCCTAGCCCACTGTGCTCTCCAAGGGAATCTCTGCAGGATTTTGTTAAAGAGGAAAAGGAAAATGCAGTTGTGTTCAGAGCTGGGGCAAATGCAACATCACTCCAAATCAAGGGTTACATCCTGCTCTGTTTCTTATTCATTTCTTCTGTCGGCTCACAGAGATCATGAGCACACCTCATCCTGTGTCTACATCAGCTGCCCACAACTCCCACCACCCGGTTCCACATTTCTCTCACCACAGGGAGCCTGCACATTTACTGTGGCCACAGAGATACTTCAAAGGCAAACACAAGCAACTCTTGAAACGCAGGCGATGAACAAATGCTGGACAGAAAAAACACTTCCTGCAGAGAATCATGTAAGTGGTGCTAACTCAAGGTCCGACATCCCTGACACTCTCTTAGATGTAGCACCAGCAGCAATGCCCTTCTTAGTCTATACTCAAGGCACTCCAGTAACATTCATAAATGGGAAAAAGCATGGGAGACAAAAGCCACAGGCTGCAAGAGAAAGAGGGACAGGGTGAGGAAAAATGCCTCACTCCAAGAAACAGTGCAAAACTGCTCTGCAAATAGACTTGGCATGTGTGTGAGCTGCTCATAGCTTGCAAATACCGACGGGAGTGAAATGTGTGGAGTTCGTGGGGAATTTCTATTGAGCCCCATGCAGTTATAGAGGCATTCCTCCTTAAATTTAAGGGAGTTAATTAGAATAATATATGTGCCACTTCAGCATGGTGCCTGATCATCACGCTGTGGAGAAAGGAAAGAAAAGCTTGCTTGAGAGAAAATGCCATTATCTGCCCAAAGCAAATACAGATCTGGAACTTGGTGTATACTTTTTCAGAGATGTTACAATCGTCAGTCACATAGCGCATGGATCTGAGCCACAATACCGTGCACACAGTCAGCTGTTCAGCATGCTGCCCCGTTGCTAAGTATGAAGCCAGAAAATAAGTAGGCAGGTCACTCCCTGCCTCATTAACACAGTGGGAGGTGGGAAAGTCTGAAAAATAAGGTTGTAGAAACAGTCATGAAAGCATGTTGGAAGCTAAGTAATACACAAGATCCAGCCATGATTCCCTTCTTTTAACTTATTTCTTTTTGTCTCTATCAATGGCTTATTTTCAGTTGTTCCTAACTGCTGGTGATTTCTACCTCTCCTAACCTTTATGGATCCCAAAGCAGAGAAACAATTTGCTCATTTACTCAAGCTACAGGAGCTTTTTTTCCCCTCCTCTACTGGAAAAGTATGAATTATCTCAGAGTTACCACCTTTTGCACTATTGTAAAAACTTTCCTTGTGTGAAAGTGGATGTGCTGAGTGTTCAGATGGAGCAGGAGATACAGTTGGAGCACTCCTGGCCCTCAAACAATGCTTTTTTACTTTTATCGTACTGCAAGGACATTATCAGCCCTGAAGCCACCACTTCTCTTGGGAGCAATGTCCCAGGAGACATTCTTCAAAGATTTTCATAAAAACACCATCCTTCAGCCCTACTGAAGTGTGACTAACTGTGTTTATGTTAGGGTGGAGGTTTTTGGGGGTTTTTTTCCTCTCTCTAATGCATTAATTTTAAAAAGCTGCTATAACAAAAGCTTTAAACAGAAGGTTAAATATATGGAAGTAAAGATAGTCAAAATGTTTGATAACAGAAATAAAAAGAGAAAACGTTCATGAAAAATGACGAATATTTCTGTTTTGTTCAGAATTAGCACTGAATTCTTAATCCTTAAAGGTTCATCTGTAACCAGTTTTGTTTTGTCACGTTGGGGGCAACAGTCTGTATGCTTTGATTTTTTAAAATTTTTTTTTTTAATTAAAAAATGAAAGAATAGGATTCTGCTCCTCTCTTGTATCATGACTTCTAGATGAAAAGAACTGTGTTGGAAAACACAGGTTTTTCAGATCACAGCTCATTCACACTACAAACCACACATAACCAGCTATGACATAGGTTAGCAATTATATCGTGAGAAATGAGACAGTAGGTATACAGCTGCTGGCCTGGGGATGCATCAGGCAAAAGACTCGCAAAAAAGCCACTTGCAATATCCAGATTCAAGCACAGAAAGAAGGCCTGGGTTAGAAGACAGAGGTAGCCTAAAACACAGTAGCAGGTTTCACTCAAATGGTACCTTCAACTCTATGGATAACGTCCTTACTCTGTAGTGGTGCTCGCTGGTCTGATAGACCTGGTTGATACAGTTTGAGCAAGTTGCCTTCTACTTGTCTGTTTCCAAAAGAATCTTCTAAAGTGACATGTAGTAATTTCTCAATAATATTTCAATTTGAAATGTTAATGGAAAGGAAGAGTTGGTTGGGCAAACCTCAATTCTTATTTTCTGAGGGCAACACATTCAAAGCCAGCTTTGTGCTAGATGCTGACTCTGGCTAAGGAGTAGAGGGCAGAGCCCACCCTGACAGCTGGTGCTCACGCCTCCTTGTGGGCTGGGGACATGGTGGGCCAAGCTGCCTGCAAGGATGGTGTTCACTGCCCTGCCTCTCACCTGCTGGTATGCCAGAGTCTGCATGTCAGTATTGGGCTGGTGCTTGGGCAAGTGTCCAGGGCGTGGAGCCACATCTCAAGCATATGTCCCTTGGGTCCCTTGTGAGGTCATGCAGAGGTGTGCTCTGAGGCACATCAGCTCAATGTGAGCTGCTCACGTCCCTGTTGTTGGCAGAGCTTGGCACATCCCCCTGGCTGCAACCTGGCACCATAACTCTGCTGCAGGCGCCCTTCCATCAAGTGCAAAACTGTGGATCTACAGTTGCTTGGTGGCACCCCCCAGAAAAGCAAAGAATTGGTGTGGGTGAGGCTCTGGGGGCCACTGAGGGACTGCAAGGGCAAGAGAGGTCTTTACATCAAAGCACAAAACATGACAGGCATCATGAGGTATCACACTGTCGAAAACAAAAGGGCAGACTTTCAATTTGTTAACAAACCTTTGCTGATAGCTGAAAGAATTTAGTGCTTGGAAGCTGTAGAGCATATGTCTTGTGAAATTAAATGCCAATAAAGGCAACCCAAAAATCTCTACAGGCCTAGTTAGCAGAGGACTATAAACAATTCTGCAAACTTCTCCATGAAGATCTGGAGAGTGTCTTGCAAATCACTCTGAAGATAGATAAAAGAGTTGTTGTGTCTTCCTTGTACGTGCCATGAAGTCTCTGTTGCAACAGCCCATCAAGGTGTGGGTTAGTGTTGATTACTACTTTTTGTGTGCACAAGGCAGGGACCTTTACATCGACAACAGCACCCTACCCACTCAAAGACAAACTGTTCTGCCCAGCCCAGGGTCCTTCTCCCACCCCTGCCCAGCCTGGCCATCCCCTCACTTCAGGGCAATGTTGTCAGCAGGGTTCTCTGCCTTCTTTGCCCACGTACCTGTGGGACCTTTACTTCCTCCAGCATAACTTTACCCCACCACAAGGCTTACTGCATGTGGTGAGGTAAAATTAGCATGCCAGGAGGTGAACACAGCAAATCCTCAGCCTTCCTGTGCTGTAGCCTCTTTCGATTATTAATTTTCCTCTCCTGTACTGTTATAATGACGGCCTGTCACATGCCTCTTTTGTTGTTGTTGTTTTGGTAGGGAGAGGTTTCAGGAAAGGAGAAAATTGACATTATTTCTCAATACTGCATCTTCATTCACAACAAGCAGAATGATTCTGTAACAACTTCAAATCAAACTGACTAAAACAGTGATAAAATGGTACAGATTATGCTTTAATTTTTAAAAAACATGGGACTATTTTTAACCAATGAAAATGGAAACAACACCAAAATTTCATAAGAAATTATGTTCCCCTCTGTTGAACAGATTTTAGTTGCACCTGGGAGTGGAAAACTCATTTCAGAAAACTGCTGTCCTTCTACAGATGACCCTCTGAGGGGCTGGTACAGTAGCTAGCATAATGAGATGCTGCTCTCTAATTAGGAACTTCAGTTGCCTAAGAAAAGTACATATTGCAGCTGATGTAACTGTTAGTAAACCCAGTAATGCTAATTTTGTCAATATTCAGTCACCACCCAGTTTGCTACGTGGTGTCCAACATGGTATGACAGATCACGTAGTCCTTATCCCCAGTAATCAGTCCCCATGTTTATGTCAGTGGGACCTGTCCAAAAGGTCTCAAAGTCTCTCTCCTCTCAACAAGGGAAAGATTTACAGCTGTTTGTGTAAATCAGTGATGTTTGGGTGAATAAAAACCCCCATGTTTAACTCGACCTGTTTGCTGTATATGAGACATTGTTAAGCTCAGTAAATTAACAGGGTAAATTTTCCTTACCTAAATTAATTCTCATCTTGAGTAGTAGGTTAAATAATTTAACAAGGTCCTAAGTCTGCATGACAGCTTTAATTTAGTGTGTAACTTTCATTGTGCACTGAAGTAGTTTGGAGGTCAGTTGTTTTAAACAAATGCTAGCCTAAAGACAGAGTTAAGATGTGCAAATAGTTCCCTGAACTGGGAAGCACGTAACCAGCAGATAACTCAGTTACGCTTAAACTTTTTATAGTTGTTATTTCTTTCATCTTCTGGGCTTTGGAAATGAAACTCCTCACTATAGGGATCACAATGACATATGTGCAGCCCTCATTAGAAGAAAATATTTGCTGAGCTGGGATCTGAGACTGAGCTTGCCTAAATCAAGCTTTAGACATTTTTTATCGCCTGCTAATACATGCACAGGCATACTGGTTTTTAGATCCCCCCCCCTTTCTTCAGAATATTTTCTTTCTAGGGGACAGTTGAATTAGGTTTCTTTGGTTTTTCTCTTTTTCCTTCAGCTCTTTATGGACATACCTTGCTGCTAATCTCACTTTCCTTCTGAGCAGCATATCCTGCCATTTAAGTAAAAACGGTTTTCAAAAATATGTTCTATAAGATGTTATGACATTTTGTGAAACAACATAATGCAACGTGAATGATGCAGATGGATATGCCCCATAAAGCTGAGAGATTTAGATGTGTAGTTTTCCCCAAAAAATCACTTCATAAAGCAGTTTTGTTTAAAATATCACTTTGAAATCCTATTTAAACTCCTTGGAATAGATAGTAAATTTATTTAAACTTTTATATAAAAGGCTTTTTACCTGAATGCTTAGAGATGTTTCTATGTGCAAGGGTTTTTTCAGCTCAGTACGTGGGGGGAAAAAATAATACAATATGTAATAAAGCACCTAGCTAATGTTTCTTTCTTTACTCCCCTCCCTGAAGGAAGAGAAATGT
Organism: Antrostomus carolinensis; assembly: GCF_000700745.2. Lineage (NCBI taxonomy): Eukaryota > Metazoa > Chordata > Aves > Caprimulgiformes > Caprimulgidae > Antrostomus > Antrostomus carolinensis. The sequence goes on along the minus strand of NW_010329322.1, from coordinate 18,015 downwards.
TTTAGTGGGATCAATAGTTATAAATCATTACAAATGATTTGAGGTTTTATTTCATCTACTTTTATTATAATGTCCCTGCCATCTGCTGTACATATTGGGCTTATTACACTAATTCATTTTGCAAGCTGCAGCCTCTGAGTGAGCGATGTCAGAGGGCAATTGATTAAGGGATATTTGTTCTGTTACACCTTTTTCTTTAATTTCTCTAAGCAAGGATTTCAGGTTGAGCAAGTGAACTGACATGATAATGGGGTCTCAGGTCTGGAGATAAATAAGACGTGTGACTTTGTGCATTCATAAATATCAGAATATCTTTTAACCTGGTGGTATTTGGAGGGGCAGCCGGTGTCAGCTGCGCTTTCGTACAAAGCTAAAGCCAGGAGGTTGTTTTGCTTCTTAAAAACAAAAAGACAATGGGTGTTTGACATATAAATTATAACTCAGTCTAAGAATATACCTCCCATACACTCCTTATTATCTATAGTTAAAAGAATTTTGTGTGAGGCGAGTAGGACAAAGAGGAAAAGTAGAACAAAGAAAAACTCAAGAGATCCTCTAATATAGGATGTAATATCACTGGTACATTGAGTGAATACTGGCACTGGGTACGGGTATCTCTACCACAAAGCAAGAGCTGTTTGCTTCTAAACTTTTCATCCCTGAACCACATATCCTCAAATTCTTGCCTTCCACATTTGCACTAAGCAAACATTAAAATATAAGGGTTATAGGTGCTTAAAAAAAAAAAAAATCATCACCTTGTCTCCATCAGTTCAAGACAGTGTCAAGAAGTAGTGAACAAGACATGCCATAAATATTAGAGACTTGCTTCGTAACCTTAGAGCAATCAGTCCAAATATGACAGTAGGCTGAATATTTAATGACTAACACAAACTTTACAACTGCAACTTGAGCTTCATCACATTTTGACCTATTTATAATTAACTTGTCCATCATGTCTGAGGTCCTGACACTATACATACAGCTGAGCAACATTTACACACATGAACAGTTCCACTGAAATCCATGAGAAATCTTATTTAGTGGATACTGGTGCTGGATCCTAACTGCAGACAGCCACTCATGAATACATCAGTCCGAGATCCTCTTTAAAGTTCAGGACAGCATTTTAGCAGAAGCTTTCTCATCGAGTCTCTAGGACTGTCCAGCCAGAACTCTTTCTTGGCATGATGCCTAATGTTCATGAAATAAAACCACCTGGACTAGAAAGGAGTCCTCATCAAGATGGACAACACAATATAACTCAGATCAATCACTTTGAGCTGTGGTCCCGCATGTTCAAAGGTTTGGATCTCTGCAACATGTTGTTAGTCACACTCATGTACAACTTGAGTCTGACTTGTGGCCCCTTTTAAGTTCCAGCTATCACAGGCTTCAAATACAAGCCTACTTGCTGTCAAATTGCACTCTCTCTGTGTACCCTCACACATTGTTTCCGTTCTGCCAGCAACGAGCCCATATTGCCATTTTTCATTTGAAGACAGACTAAACAACTTCCATTTCTTTGGGTTAAAAAGTCCTTGGACAATCTTAGTTTTATGTAAGGTTTTATATTAGCCAATGGCAACTTCAAACACCAATTCTGATGATTCTCAAGCCCATACTTTACACTGCAGCCAAATGGCATGCCTCAGAAGTCTATGTTAAACTTGTTATCTCTTACAGATACAGAATTTGCTGGCTGAGAGCTTTTCTGCTATAATACCTCCAAATACCTTGAACCTGCAATGACTATATTCTGCTTCAGTTCATGAAAAAGTGTCAGACGCTGCATGACGTGACACCTCCCAATTTGTGCATCCAGTTTCCTCAGTGCACAGACTCTTGTTTTCCCTGTTATTAGCACTTTACAACTCTGGTGCTAATTGCACAAATCAATTCATTTACAGCCAGCACAACAGAAAACAGGGCAACAATGGAGACAAAAAGATTGCAGTAAGGCATTGCAACTGGTATGCTGATGGATGCTGAATGAAAGTGCCAGCTGCGTCTTGTCAAAAGAGGCAACTGAAAAAGAAAATCCCAACAAGGACTTTGTGAATTCAGTGGCATTTTTGTGTCTGTAGGGAAGAAAACAGCGGAAAGGATTACCGAGAGCTTCCTTACCCATTAGGTCAAGCCACCATCTTGTGTTAAGGTGTGGGGTGCCAATCCGCTGTTATTGCTACTGCAGTTTGTACAATATGGGATTTACTGCTGCATTGAGAACAGGAAACTTCTTTCTCTCTCTTTGACAGAGCTTCAGTTAGTTGTGTGGTACCCACGTCTCTCCAGTGGATTTTGTCTGTGGCTTACTGAACTTGCAGCACTGAATAGGCAGTGCTAAGAGCACAGCAACTGAGTCAGGAGCCTGACTGCTGGGTAACTTTTGCTGGAGAGTAAGTAAACTCCTTTATAGAATGCAGTCTCAGGAGAGATCTTCTCCAGTTGGCACACTGTGAAACATATCCTTTCCCTGCAACTCAGGGAGAAAAAGTAATACCCTTCTTCTCTAAACTCCCCTGCAGCAATCTAATATATTCTTACTGGCATAGCCAAAACCACTAGCTATCAGCTGAAGCTGTGCTGATGGCTCACAGGACCTGTGCAGAGATGATGGATGTAGGGCACGTGGGAGACAAGCCATTTATATTCTGGCAGTCTCCACAAAAGAGGGTTCAAAACCAGTTTAGAGCCACTTTGCTCTGATGGGAAAGAGAAACTTGTGCAGCTTTGTCACCATGTTTCTTGCCACTTGTCCAGCTGCCCCTACAGAGTTGTTGCCTCTTGTGTAGCCTCCTGGACAGATCTACAGTGCTGCAATCATGCTCACCTTGTCTTTCTCAGGATCTAAAACTCTGATCTAAAGCTTCATCCCATAGGTATACTCCTGGAGCTAAAGGGGATTGCATAGGACAGAGGCAAATATTCAAAAGTCCAAGCCCAGGGGTTTCAGTAATTTAATAAGGACAAATAAAGCATAGAAAAAATGATTATCAGGAGCATCTTAGTGGATTAGCACCTCACATATTGAAAGCATTACAGAGTCTAAATATTGCAGCATGAACATCTTGCTTGTCTATGAGCATGGGCGATACTGCAAACCACGTAGGAGTTACATTTTAGATGACCGAGATGCACAGTTAGCTTAAAGAGCCACGGTCATTATTTTCAGACATGGATGATTAATTTGCTTTACCAAGACTCAAATGTAACATAATGTATATAATGCAATTAGAAGGCTGTGTCTCTATTAATACTGTAGGCAAAATGCAGAGATAAGCTTCTGAGAAGCAGTAGGAGTTTAATGACTATTTATACCTTCATCCTGTCTCTGAAAGCTCATGGTCTCCAGACTCGAGGTTTGAGCATTTGAGAGGCACATGCACTAATCAGTGTTATTGATTTTCCCCTCAAATTCCACACCTGAATGTGTCTTGCTCAGTTTATATGACAGCCTAAGAGTCTAACAGGGCATGACTATACCCTGAGGAGGTCAAAAAGAGGACAAACATGCAGCAATTGGGTGCCATGACAGGAATGCAAATAAAAAGTAGACTTTCTTCCATAGGAGTTTATTTTCTCCCAGTTGAGTGGCAGGCCAGGCACCCAACAAGTGCCAAGTTGTTCCTGTTCCATGTTCATCCAAATAATAACTGTATCACACATAGCTCAGAGAGGTCATTCTTTCACCTTCACCACTCCTCTGCCAGGACCATAAGGTTCATTTCTCATCTCGGCTATTCTGTGTAGCAACACACGCAACAAATATTTATTCACCTTTCTGCAGAATAACAGCTATATGTTGTCAGTTCCACATTAGGGTTAACATTTTTGCCCATTTCTATTCCTGTACATTGTGTAGAAATAGTCACTTAAAAAAACCCCACCCAACAGAAAACAGACCAACAAAGAACCAGTCCTCAAGAAACTAGAATTCCAACCCAACACTGGCAAGTAGGCTAGGAACCAATTTAGTGGTGCACACTTCATAGAGAACCTGTTCATAATTCTCTCTAATAAATTGCATGACTCTTGTTTTCTTCCTTAAAGAGTTCAGTGGTCCTTGCTCGTTTCTCATTCACCAAAGGGCAGGTGAGAAGCAACCATATTCAGGGGGTCAAACATATTTGCTTATCTATGAATGTGTTAAATAGGAACTGAGATTATAAGGATGAAAAAGGTCAGATCTGGAAAACACCCTACAGAGAGATGAGTAAATCAGCTAAAGAGACCTAACTATTGTCTAATTGCAGTAGCTATTTATAGAACTGAATATGGCTGAGGTTTTCTTTGCTAGCCACGCTTAGTAAATTGCAGCTAATGGGTCTCTAAAATTTAAGCTTTATTTTATTTTTGGAACAGTGTTGGAAAACTGATTAGTGTGTGCTTACACAGAAATGCATGAAATAATCTAATCATAGTAATGCATGTGCTATGTCTGAGGGGTGATTTCTGTCAAGACTAGTTCTTTATGTTGTGTGTTTCACTGTAACTGATCATTTAATAAACAAACAGAAAATAGTACCAACAAGCAATAAGGGAGCAGACGTTCATTCAGCTCCTAAGAAACTCATAAATGGTTATGTGAACACCCTTATTACAGAGGGATTGCCCAAAGAAGAAACAGGGCACCTCCTTCTCTCTGATCCATTCAATCCTCAACTCCTTTTTGTATTCAAACCCTGAGATATCTGGTATCATGATAAAGTTTTCAATAATTGACACAGATGTGTTTGTATCCCACACCATTTCAGTTAACAGAGAGCTCCAGGGAGCCAAGATTTTGCTTGTTGTGTATTCATTTATTATTCATTTAAAGAACACGGCCATTTGCCAATAGGAACTGAAATGAAATCACCACCTTCATGCAGGCAATCCAACAACACTCCAGTCGCAATGACATTCAGTTACTAATGGGTTAGTTCAGTTCTAATCTGCTGCCTAGAGATGAATAACATTAATTATTGTAATTGGTAGTGACAGTAATGGGTGCAACATTTCCAGGCCTAATTTACTCTACTTTTGTGAGGTATCATGCTAATGTGGCTATTCTGCTTCAGTGCCCAAGATAACTAAAGCTAGCTCAAATGTCTTTCTACTGTACAAGGTTGTGTAGCACCTGTGTATCCTAAGACTTACAATGTACAAAATGGTCTAGAGTTTCTGCACTTAAGCAACTTGCTGGACACAAATATACTGAAGCATCATGAAAGAATTTATCTGAACCCATCATGCATTGGCATGAAAAGATTTGTTCAGCTGGCAGCTGAGTAGGGGAAAAATTATTGGTTTGATTAAAGAATAATAAAGAACCCATTTACAACAGGTGAAAGTAGGAACCAGATTAAAGCAGGTAATTTTTTAACAATTATTTTGTACGTTAGATTCAGAGCAACAATTTGACCCAAGGTTTCTTACCTCTCAAGTGAGTCTCTCAACTGCTAAGTTATTACTGCAAGCTGAAGCAAGACTCCCTCAGGCTTGTCTGCTCAAACTGCTCCACTTTGAATAGCATACTTAAATATTTGTTGAGGGAACATAAAATATTCTGCAGCTACTGGTCAGGATGCTAAAAATATAAGGCAACCAATTATTTATCCACAGTGGAATAACACCAACAGGAAGGACTGAGAACAGCTCTCCATCCCCAGCCTTTTGAACAGAGGATAAACCTGTGTTAGGAGGTATTACCAGGAAAAGAGGTGCTGGGATACTCTCATAGCTACTGGGTAAAATTGGGACTTCATGAGTTTAAGAAAGTGCTGAGATCTGAACTGGAAACAAGTATCTCTAGTAGCTGAAAACTTAATAAAACACAGATGCGACCAAAATTGTCTCTGCTTGAAAGCGTTCAGGAAAAATTAACACACATAAAATCTAGCTATATGTATGTATGCATATCTATATATGTAGCCAATTAAAAACTTGTAGGCACCAACGGCAAAGACTATCAAAAAAGCAAAACAGAGGTAAAAAATACCAACTATTTTGCCCTAGTAGTGTATGCCATCTCAAATATCAGAAGGAGCTCCCATTCACAAAAATTGAATTTAAGTCTATTCTCATGAGTTACATTAAATTAGATTATGTTTTTATATACTGACTGGAAAGAAAAAAATACAAGGTCATGAAACAAACAACTAAAAATAATAAAAAAATATTTTACAGTCAGTCTGAGTGCTTCCAAAAAGGCTTTTATGAAAATAAATCTGTATCAGAATTACATTAAATTCTTCTTTATCAGTTTTTCAAACTTCTGACTTTTTTACTGCCTTTTTAGTTCAATTTGATAAAATTGATAGAATTTAAAATGGCATCCTATTTAAAATTATATATATTCATATACAGGGTAAATTGGATTTCTGACTTGTGCAGAATACATGAAAGACAGCACAGTTCCTACCAGAGCCAAGCACACCTAACACCTGAAGGCTACTGACATTCACAAAGAAAGGAAACACATGCTACCTAGAGAAGCACACAGGACAGGACTCTGAGTAGACAGAGCAGCTAAACCTGGGGGCAGATCCATCCACCTGTTTATCGGCTCAGAAGGGACAGAGGACGGGAAGTGACCATTCTGGTTACCAAGTCCAGCTCTCAGCTGGCACATGCCCCTGTGTTGTGCCAGTATGCTGTCTTGGAAGGAGTTAAGCTCCCACTATTCCCTCTGGCTGGTCCAGAGCCTCCTTCTTCTGATGCTCAGAAACCTCCCCCTCATACACAGCTGAAATTTATTCATTGCCCATTTAGACTCATTTGTTCCTGTGCCAACATTGTCCTTTGGCTTAAATTGCTCTCCTCCCTCCCTGGTGTTTATCCTCCTGATGTATTTATAGATAGCAATCAGATCCCATCTCAGCTTTCATTTTGCTAGGCTAAACAAGCCAAGCTTTCCCCAGTCTCCTCTCCTAAGACAGGCACTCTATTCCCCCCATTATCCTCAGAATCCTCCCCCACACCTGTTCCCACATCAGTTGTTGGCTTACGGTAAGAAGCTGAGACATCCACTTGAGGACTGAGGTCTCCCCTCTTTTAGATGCCATGCTGAAAGGTGGTGAGGATGAAGGTCCCTGTCTTGGGGAAGCAGAGCAGGGGTCCCTGATAGCTAGGACAAGGGTACAATGCTGAGTGAAGTCAGAGGGGCTGAGCAGAGCCCACATACCTGTAGCCAGTATGTCCAGATGCTCTTATCACTGGGGCTTCAGCTGCCTCAGCTCTGCTGACCATTGACACTGATTATGGGACACACCTGGAAGATCCATCATGCAATGAAATGACCGGCACTACTTCAGGCCTGTGGCAATAAGATGTATGCTCTTTGGGAACAACTAAATTAAAAATATTCATTAATAAGGCTACTGTTCATATTTTCTGACAATGTATTTCCTCTGTTCTATTTATAAGTCTTACACAAAGAATTATTGGTCAGATTCTCAGCTGGCATACATTGATGGAGGTTCATTAGCTACAATGAAGCCCATCACTGCACCAGCCAATCAGATGAATATTTATTAATTAAGTTGCAGAACATGGCTTTGAAGGAGATTTTTCTTCCTTCTACATAATCCATCCAACCATATTTCTTCCTTCCCTTTCCTGTGGACAAAATACTCTTCAGATTGTTGCCAAAACCTGCATGATTCACTATATTGAAATAAATCCACATTTCTGGAATTTATAGCCAGGGATGTTATGCTGAGTCTGATTAATCTAAGATTTGAAAGGCTTCAGCCCACCTATAAGTTTCAGGAAAGACCTATAATTACAGGTTAAGTATTGCAATTCCAGATTGCTGAACATTGCTATATTGATCTCTTTAAACCATTAAATATGGGAGTTCAAATTCATGCACAAAGGCAATGTTTTTGAAATCCCAGTAATTTAGGAGGATTATGTTTCTGAATGTGGCACAGATGGAAGAACACTTGTCTAAGTAATGGCTTCTCTGATGGAGAAACTCAAGAGCAGGATGCACAACTAGAACTTTCATTTTATTTGAAGAAGAGTAATGTTTTGTTGGACTACCTCCACTTTTTTTCAGTCACATTATAGCAAAGGCAGACATTTTTTGGGGGGGAAGAAAGGGTGACAAACTTCACCTCACAGTCATGAACCCAGTGATTTTCCTGGTTGCCACTCTGCTCAAGAGTATGCCAAAACAGTAAGGACTGCCCCTTCAATAATCTGCCTTTCTGTGGTGCTCCAAGTGCAGGTAACCTCTCCCTCCTACCATGGCAGCTAAGTAACAGATAATATAGGGACTATGATTTGCTGCTGATCAGCTGGGAACCCAGGCATCATGAAGCGTGTAACACAAAAACATGTTAGAGGTTTGACCTAGAAGTCTTGTCTCCTCAAGCTAAATTAGAGCACCCTCAGGGTGTTCTCATCTGTTTTAGTTATTCCCTTTCCCACTGAGGCCTCCTGTCTCATCTCACACTGGTAAGACCACTGCCCACACCAGCTCTACATGCGCTCCCCTGCTGAGGGCGAGAAGGAGGATGGTGCAATTCTGAGTCTTCTGCCATAGGGTATAAGAGGAGCTATGTTGAGGAAGGTGTTGTTGTTGTCTGTGCCCATCTGAGTAAAAATGTGACAAAAAACCCAAAAAACTTGTCCAAGGAGCTGTTTCTTGCCTTTTTATTTTTTCTTTCTTTTTAACTCGGTGACAGTTGTGATATTTGTTGAAATGCATTCTCTAAGATCAGAGTTGTTGTCTCTTTGCGCCTGTAATTGTATTAAAAGTGCCTTGCAGCCTTTCCTATAAGCTAGAATATTGCCATTATGTGTCATCTGTGCAAAACACTTATGAGATCTGGTCCATAATTACAGCTTTCTAACATCACACAAGAACATTTCTCAGACCTACTAATTGTGCTGCCCTTTATGGTCCATCTTATTGATTAAACATCTGTTAGTGTTTTGGTGAAATGAGAATTCACTTGCAACGCAATGTGTCTGGTATATTAAATTCTGTTTAAGTAAGTCAGCCCTAACTACAAGTTTCAGATACATGTATTGTATCTCCTTAATTGTATCTTAGCATTTTCTTGCCTCTGTTTGTTATTTGCACTGTTTGCTGGAGGGCAGAAGAGTGTTCAAATTATACTCCTTTAGTTTTTTTGCCACACTTGAACCATTTCAGGTGGGCAAGTGCTTGGGAACATGGCAAAATAATAACTTGATATGGACCTTTACCTTTTTTTCATACATCACAGTCCTATTACATAGTAAATTTTATCCTTTGTGGTCACACCTGAGAAAGTGATGTATGAAGTGAGTTAGTAAAAAAAACAACAACAAAACCCACAAAGAACATAAAGACTTTTTAATTAGACATTCTTTTAATTGTGAAGAATTTCCTTTTCAAAGAGAAAAAAAAAAGGATCTTTGAACAAGATCCTTCTGCTCCTACTCTTCATAATTTAAATTAAAATAAAAAAGATTTTAGTATGCTGGTAACCTCTGGGAAATTAATAGTAGCTCTTGCAAAGGGATTGCAGAGGAGCAATGCAGAGTCCTTCTCTCCTTCCATTCCCTGTGCTTACTGAAAAATTAGAAGTTCCTCACAAAAGAAATCCAAAAGCTGACACAAATAGAGAGGAGGAGAGAGTCTGTTTCACTGCTGTCCAATGTTATTTCAAATTGACTTATCCTTTCTTTATCTCATTTGCTGACTGATAAAATCTTGACAGTATTAAAAAATAATCTGAGTACTATTGCATGACTTGTTTTCCTTATGCATGTTTTATGTATACTGATTGGAGAAATGAAAAAATGCTAATATCCATATGTTGTCACATCAAGAAAATGTGGAGCACTTATTTTCCCAAATTACATTATGTCTGGGTGATTTTGCAAAGATGTGGGAGCTGAGCTTGCATTCAGTTTTGAGATGAAATAAACCAACCCAACAAAGAAGGAAAATTAAATTACTTCTACCCATATTTTATCCCTTTGACATTTACTTTCAGTACCCCTCCCTCCATCATCTCCTGCAGTCTGACAGTTACAGTATCACCACTGAAATGCTGCCTAGCAAGAAAAATACCCCTTTTTTTTGTCTCTGATCCAGATCTCCACAAAGTCAAAGAGTCTTTCTGCTGACTTAGGGAGGTTTGGTCAGGTCCTTTACCATTTATGAATGAGAATGGAAACCCTACTGCAATGTTTTGAGGGGTTTATGCTCCTACCTAAAAAGTTTATAGTCTAACTTGCAGTATAAGAACAGCCTCTTAAATTTCAGACAGAAAACCCACTGGCTTAAGGGGACATACATGATCATGTGTTATGATGGACCAGGGCCTTCAAGCTTTACCCAAAACCCAAGCTGAAGAAAACTGCTGGGGAGATGTGCACTAGTGTGACTGACTGCCAGAAAGCAAAATGAACCAGCCCAGGAAAAACAGTGAGAATAACAACAAAAACTAAAAGCTGCTCCTGGATTCCCATCACCATCCCAATTAAAAAATAAATAAAAGAAAAATTAAGATAGACCCTGAGACTGTCTGAAAACAACAGCTTTCTTAGACATGAGGCTGTTCAAGGTTTTTTCCATTCCCAAAAAATAAACAGACCTAATTCCTCTATTAACACCTATGCCTTTATATTTGTGCAAGAATCAGAAAAAAACCTCAAAAAATAAAAAAACCCCACGCAGTTGCTACAATAACCTTAGTTCACAAAAATTGTAGGAGCAGCTGTTCAGCTCTAGAACTTGCTATTTTGACTCAATGGAGAGCAGGTAACACATTAGTAGCAACACTGGAAGTCTCTCTTTTCTGCTGCAGAAGTTTATTTCCTATTAACACCTATGCCTTTATATTTGTGCAATAATCGGAAAAAAAAACCTCAAAAAAAAATCCAAAAACCCAGTTACTACAATAACCTTAGTTAACAAAAATTGTAGGAGCAGCTATCCAGCTCTAGAGCTTGCTATTTTGACCCAATGGAGAACAGGTAACATCTTAGTAGCAACACTGGAAGTCTCCTCTCTTTTCTGCTGCAGAAGTTTATTTGTTGGTCACTAAGTCTGCGATTTATGTATCAGTGATTTCAAAAGTGCAGGGTCAGAACCATATAGAGCCATTTCTACATCTAAAAATTAAATCAGACATCTAAACATCTTTAAAATATTATTCTACAAATGCCTTGCAAATGCCTAAAGTCCTCTCTATGAAGACCATCTCCTGGAGGACAAGAAAGAAATTCTGGCTCAACTGAACTGACTACCATTCTTCCACCAACGAGGATTTCACCTTAGGTCTTTGATCACCACCTTCATTGCTGAGACTGCCAGCTTGGTGTTTCTCTGAGATTCCTCTTGCCATTCACTTTTCTGAAGCCTCCTACTTCTGCTCTGTTTTGCTTTCAAACCGTATAACCCTTCGAAGCAAAAAATATGGGCTTCTATTTACCTGTTTGTCTGGATGTCTTATATTGCACTCAGAAAAGACTGGGTGCGGGGGTGGGTCTCCAGGGGAAGATACTAGCTCCATGCTCAGGCAACAGTCAGGGTCAGCTTCTACTACTTTTTTATTATTTTTTATTATTATTTTTTTTAATTTTAAATATGTCTTGATCATGAGGTATCCCACAGCTTTATGGAGTAGTGCTCCTAGGCACTGATCTGGGAAATTATACTGACTCTGTAGAAATCTAAAGGAAAGTTTCCAAATAGTTGGGAGCAAAGATGTAAAAAGAACCCGACCACATATATGTGTATATATACACCCATGCACACACAGACTATCAGATGATCAGTAGTAGGCAGGAAGACTTGGAAATCCTTAAATATAAGCTCTTTTTAATCAATTGGATGTGTTATAAGAGTGCTAAACTATCACTCTAAAAACCTGAAGTTGTTTTTTGCTTTGTAAATCTGTGTCCTTAATTACAGACGATGTGAAAATTAGGAAGAACCTAAATTTAATATTGAGTCAGTTGTGACTCTAAAAATATGGAGAGCAATAAGGATGTGTTCATCCTTCATATGGTTTGTGAAGTGCTCCAGCACACAGGTATGCTCAGAAACAATATTTATTTCTAGTAGCCAGCTGACTTACTGCTGCTTTGATTCTCCTTGATGGAAAGTTTGTCAGATTCTCCCTTTCGACTCATCTCTGATGCATAAAGTGCCCAGGGGATAGCTTAGGGCTTAAATGCAGCCCCACTAAACAACTTACAACTGCTGTTATGATTAAATGCACAGCTTCAGCTTTAACTATGAATGTCCTCAACCTCAGAAGACATTTAAAATGTGCTTCAGTGTAAGCAGCTCAGGGACAGCCTCACTCCTGCTCTAGGACAGCAAAAAAACCTCCTTACAATTTTTTCACTAGCTGGTGGAAAGGTTCCTGCACCAAGCCTTGTGAAAGACTATCCTTTCCTTCTTCAGGAAACATCCTATCAAGCCAGTATGAGATGAAATAAAGAAGACAGATACCGAGGGCTGCATTAAATGTTTCTACTGGTCTCGAGGGTAGGATGCAGAAGAAACTGCATAAGTGGCTATGGTAGTGCTGTACCTCACTCTATTAGTTTCCTCTGGGCTGTGAAAAAAACAAGTGTGATAATTTGTTTTGTGAGAAGAAATGTCCTCCACACTATCAGTTGAGTATATCTTGCATTGTTGTCTATTCGCCTCTGAGTTCAAGAAGAGGGCAGCTTGGGATACTTGCTGGTAGCTTGGATGCCAGCTTTTGCAACCCTGCCCGTGTCCCAGCTGCCCAGAGGAAAGGCTGGGAATCTCTTGGGTTTTGATTTCCTTCCCTTACAGTGCAGCAGAGCTGTGCCCAGGGCTATTCCCGTAAACACATGCCTGCAGGTAGACAACAGGAATGGGAAGAGTTCCTGAGACATTGGTGAAATTCTATCCTATGCCTGTATGGATGTGTCTGTGATCCATGGGAGCTGTTGCCTCTTAACCTGGCTTTCCAAATCAGGGCTTACGAGATCTCTGTGTATGATACAAGCTCTTAATCAAACAATTTGTCCCACCTATTTTGACAAAGAGAGGCACTTTGAAGGATGTCTCACTCTCCTCCTAGAGCAAACCTCATCTGGTGTTCAATAGGCAAGAGCTGAAGTGAATCCCAGTTAATTGCAGCCTATGGGTTCTTGACCAGTTTTGGCTGGGCCAAGTCAGCTATCTTCTGCACCTCTAGGAAAGGATCTACACAAGGAAAGAATGAATCCCTTTTCATGGTGGAAGATAAAACATGCCAGAAAGAGCTTAAATTTTTGCTACAAAAATTTTCACAGTTGTTTCATGGCTGTAGAGGCAGATTTAACAGAGTACAGACTACAGCTCTAGACGGGAAATGTAACTTAGGCAGTAAAAATGCATTTCGTCATCCTTTTGTTTGAGAATTCTTTCCTTTGCTTTTGCTTGTTTGTGGCAGCATGTGCTGAATACATGATGTGCAATACTTAGGTTGTCATGCACAAATATGAGGAAACTGGTTGCATTGTCTAAAAGTGCATTTAAAAACTGGAATTATCACAGTCCAAGTGAGCTCGCATCTACTGTACCAGGCAGTTCCTGCAGAAACCGTCCTCAAGATGTTTCCCTCCACTTCTGAAACAAAGTTCATTGTATTGGGTAATGGTCAGCTCTCACCTTTGTATCAATACAGGCCTCAAAGCAAAACCCAGACTTTGCTTTCTTAGGCTGAAGCCATGTATCGTTGCCTCTGCAAAAATCCCATTTGAAAGGTGACAGGCCAGTGCATTAAGCAAGCGCACTACTGGTGGGGTTAAGGTGGATAAATTATAGAAGACTGGAGTCTGACACTAAAAAACTCCAGTGGATCAAGGACATTTCTATCCATCCTGGTTCATTAGACTTAGGACAACAAGGTCAGCTATGTTAAATTTAATCACAGGGTTTCCTAGAGGGTACTGTAAATGTGTTGGCTAATTTTTCATACCATATTCCAGACAATATATCACCCCTAGCTTGAGAGGTAGCTTTCTTGTGTTTAAAGTATCCACTCTACATATGGCCAGTTAAGACAAATCTTTATTGTTTTTTTAACCAGGATGAACCAAATTAATCATAAGTATTTACCTCCCCCCTCTCCTATTAAAAACAGAGGGGTTGTAGTTCATGTATGTTAGCACTCAGTTTGGCATCATCTTTTTAATGGAAAAATAAACTGTCTATTCTAAATTGAATCAGACAAAATAAATAAGCAAACAAGATTTTTTCCTTTGCTGTAGGTACAGATACCATGTCCAGAATGGAGAAGGCTAATTAGTTTTAAACTCTTTGGGGAAAACAGTGATTTCTTGTGCAATGTTTGTAAGGTCCTTAACACAGTGGGGGTCTGTTCTATTACTACAACTTCCATGGACTACAGTATTAAAAATAATAATACTGTGAAAGTTATTTAACGTTGCGTCTTCTTGGGTGAACTCCATCTCGCCTCTGGAAGGTCCACTGGCCCTCACAGAACAGCATGAAGAGAAGAAAGGTATGAGCAACTTCTGTGTTATTGATGATACAGCTCTTACGATGCACAGCATTTTATAATAATTAGTATAAAAGCTAGTGCGATAAAGCAGGAGTAGGTAATACCCTTCCTCCTTTCTGCTGCCAAGCATTGTCCTGGAAAAAACTGTGATGCCTCACTAGAGAACCATTTTACTTTGCTACTACCAGAACATCATACTAGTCCAGACCTTTCGTTTGTGGATTTTCCATTTCTAGGCACCATTATATCTCCATTTCTGATTGCTGTATTGGTGTTTTTTCTGCTCATTAGAAGGTAGCCCTCTTGTGTGATAGTGTGTTGATCCTAGTCACCAAAGGAGTGTCTGCCATGTAAAAGAGGCCCTACAAAATGAAGCATGCACTGCAGCTGTTGCTGCACATGCCACCATGATAACAGGATTGGTGATCTACAGCAAGCCAATCCATATCCTGAGAAATGCTAGGATATTACTTATCTTTATCTTAACTGTAAATAGTTAGCAAGAACACAAAGAATTAACTGACAGAAGCAAAGAGTGGACCTGTCTAGCTTTACCTCACTGCATTAAAAAAAAAAAAATAAAGCTGATTTAAATGGCTGTGCCTGAATCTTCTTCTTCAAAACAGGCTCAACATGGTTCCAACAACAAGAGGCCAAGGAAAGGGCTGGAGGAACAAGATACTGCTAATGCCAGGCTGAAAAGAAAAGGGACAACAGGCCATGCTGGTTAACTGTGTTCTGGGAAGCAGGTAGTAGAAGCCAAGTGAGGGGTGTGGGCTCAACATATGAGAGGCTAATCATCATTGTGAACTGTGTGACAAAGGAAAATTTGAGGGCTCTCTGCTGGTAAAGGGAGGTTCTGGCATCTCACTCAAGGAAAAATAACCCCCAAAATAAGCAAAGGCCTACAAGATGAGTGGCACTTCTGGTTCCTGAGCATTACACTGTGGCCTGCCTCCTTAACCCCAAAGGATCCTTTCATCTTCATCAGCTTCAACCTCCTCCTCTTCCTTTTACAACAAGAAAAGTAAAACTGAGGGTAAATGAAAGGTCACTAGTCATCTGCTTTAGGCATATCCAGTTTATCTAAAGGTCCATGTCATGAAGCACTCCTCGAGACAAAGGTATTGTTTTGCCAACTCCGTGTAACAAACAGCTTGATCTAGGGATGACACGGCTCTCCCCACTAGGCTACTGATCCTGTAAATCTTACCTAATGTACTCAAAAAATAATGAATAATGAACATGAGTTAAAACAATCAACTGATTACACTGAATTTTTGTATTTGAGTAAGAATTTATTTGGGAAATGTTAATAGAGAAGCTTGGTATTATTTCACCAAAGCAACAAGAAAAAGACAAAATAAATCATAAACCTAAGAGAAAAGGAAAAGCGACTGTAGAATAAGCTTACATAATACCTATCACTAGTATGTGCTCATGAAAGAGTCAGCTCCCTCAGTGCCCTGAAGATCTAAGCTAGGTTGTAGGTAATGCCTCTAAACTACCTATTCTTTTGGAAAAACTCTCTAGGGAATTCTGCAACGGCGCAAAATGCCAGATGACTCCACACTATGCCTTAGCTTCAGAAGGCTACACTTCAGTGATAAGTGATTGTTTAGCACCAATTTGCATACAGGTTGCCTTATCTTTAGAAGGTTCTCAGTGGTCTAGTTGGGTATTGCCACATCAGAGAAGTACCAGCTATTGAAAAGTCAAACTCAGTTACCAACAATAGTATCTGAGATACTATAATTATTGCTCTGTAATTAATTGTACATCTTGGAGACTCTGGCACAGTAACTATCAGTTAGGTAGTTTCTTACGAGTGACAATTTTTGAGTAACAGTAGGTGAGATTTGAAGCCTGACTACGCACTGCTCTGCAATTTGCTGAATTATAAACACCAGGATGAGAGAGCATTAAAATGCTAATAATGTGATTTAGTAGAACTTGACATTCACTTCAGCCCTCTATTTCCCTACTGATATATAAAGAAAAACAGCTTGCTTTGAGGTCAGGTTATTATGTCTTTGTATTTGTATCACTTTTTCCTGTGGAAGTTCCCACAGCATGTAGAAAATTAGTGAGGTAACTCAACCACAGGTAATAAGGAGACCTTCAGAAGCTACACTCCTTGATTCCCATCAGCCATAAATGCAGACACTGGAAGCTGCTTTCTGTTTTCAGTAAAGGAAGGTAAGAAGAATAGCATATCCAATTAAAAGAACAGGGGACTGTTTAGGCAAGCAGAGCCAGGGAGCCTTTTGATGCAAATCTCTACTGTATTACCAAAGGCAAGGCAGCAGTGCTGATTTACACCGGCAGATGATTATCAGATGTGAGTTAGAATTTTGCCCAGACCATATGTTACAAGATCTTTATGCTTAAAGTTCCCTGGGGTTCTTCAATGACTAATAGCCAGCTTATTCACGGGTTTTATACCTACTCCAAAAGACAACACACCATGGGGTTTGTAGAATATGGATACTCCTAACTTCATGCTGAGGTGTTGATTCATTACAGATTTGTCAGAATATTGATTCATTTCACTGAATAACCAACAACTTTTCTTTAAGCACTGTAACATTTCCTAGGACATCTACTGTTCAAATACTTAGCTATTTTATTAAAAATCTCTGATCAATTTCTAAGTTCTGCATATGAAGATATGCCAAGTTTAACTCATGAATGAAAAACATGCATGAACAACTCTGTTCCAAAGACTAAAAAAAAGGATGAAAAACTTGTGTTTAGACCTATTGGGAGCTTGTTGAATAGATACCATAATTTTATACTAATGAAAGCATTTTACTGTTCAGTATGTTTCCATGTAAAATTCTAGGACAGTTTTGAACTGATGCACAAATTAAGTTTGAAATATTATTCATTGCATATAAAAAGAGTCACTACGGTTCTGTGATGTCATGTCTTCTACATGGCACAATCCTAATATCCTGGTTTGGACTCTTAGAAATAACTGTGATGAAGAGGACAGACAACCAGTCTTTCTGTCCAGAATGGCTGTGTTAATCTGCAAATCTAAGGAATTAATATAAGCTACTAACGCATTATTTTACAGGTAATATCACCCCCCCTGCCTCACCCTGCTGCCCCCACCACCCGTTTATTTTAGACTGAGGGCATTGAGTTCATAACTAGACAAGGATTTGTTAATTTACAAATTTTAGTGATCCAGATGAGTCACTGGATGGTTGCAAATGGAGAGAAGGCATTGCAAATGCTCTATCAACTGATCTGATTCAGCCAATAACAGAACATCCCTGCAATTTGAAGCCTTGTTCATGACTCTTATGAGATGGATCGATGGTGTCAGTCCACTGTTTGGTAGGTTTGTGTTCAGATCCACTGTCGTCATCCTTATGGTGCATGTAGTGTGCAACTTTCACTTCTGCCTGAAAATAATCCGCCTGTCTGCAGATGTGACACCCCTTTTGTACTCAGTTTTTGGCAGCTGATACACAGGTCTCTCGTGGACCCTTTCATTTTCTCTCAATTAAAAGTTGAACAA